>NW_019268518.1:6036583-6064518 GCF_002738365.1 Cucurbita moschata
TAAATTTAAAAAAAAAAAAAAAAAAAAAAAAGAAGTATAGTCTGACATGGTTTATTTCCCAACAACTTTAATGTAAAATAATAATAATAATAAATAAAGAAGAAAAAGTATAAATAGAAGCCCACAAGGATTGCATGGGTTGGTTGGTGACAAACGCAAGCAATGAGAGTCCATCTCCAAATCATTGCTCAAATGACTTATAAACCTTTCAATCATTGCGCTCCCACTTTACATTCCTGTCCAAAATTGCTTAATTGCTTCTATATCAGTTGAGCTATGTTCATATTAATAATTTATTTATTAAATTTAAAAATATAATTATGTTTTTTTAAATTAATTATTATAATAAAAAATTTTAATTTAATTTAATTTTTTTTTTTTTTTTTTTTTTGTTGATCGTGAACATTGTGAAGTACAATAGCGAAACCGAAAGGGGCAAGTAGTCAGTAAAGTTAGTGTGGAAAATTAGGTTTGAGTAGGTCAATACAATGAGCCTTGGAAGAGCTGTCTGTACTACCAAATGTATTTAAAAAAAAAAAAAAAAAGTAAATTCAAAACTCAAATAAATAAATAAATAAATAAATAACAATAGGACTCTTTGTTTGACTGTGACAAATGATTCTTGTAGCAAGGAATATATTAAAGGCAAGAAAGCTATGGTTTTTGTATTATTATGCCTTTTTTCCTTCTTAATATAACTATACAATAAATTCACCATCTTTTCCTTGCCCTCTTATTTTACGTTAAATTAAAATATAAGTTAATTCGAGGAATTTTTAATTAATAGATTAATTAGATATAAATTTGAGTTATGTACTTGGTAAAAAGAATATTATACTTTATATATAATTAGCAACCATACTTGGATAAATATTTTGATTAATGATGATTTATATTTTATATTTAATGAGTAATTAGAAATTAATTTAAAAGGTTAAAAGACCAATTAAAAATGAAGGGTGTAAATTACCAAAAGGCCAGTGTAGTTGAGCATATTTACAGAAATACCACGATTTCAAAACATGCAACCGCGTTTAAAGCATAGAGAAAAGGAGAAAACTTGGGGATAAGTGTTTTGTTTTTTGAGTATTTTAAGAATCACTTAACGAAATTCTAAATCCAAAAAGGCAGCAAAAGCTTAGCATCATAATCCATTCCCATCCACAAAGTGCATGGCATTCACTTTAATTACCCAAAAAGTTCAGGGGTATTTTCGTAATCAACTTTCTATATAACAACAACACTTGAATTAAACACACACCCACATCTCAAATCAAGATGGCTGCTCCATCTTCACCAAACATCCTTCCTTCTCTCCAAGTTTTCTCCCTCAAATCCTCTAATTCTTCTACCTTATTTCTTGTTAAATTCAAATCTTTCCTTCACACTATCATCTTCTCCCATTTGTGTCGGTTGGCTCGGGCGATCTCCCGAGCCAAGTCGACCGTGGTTCGGGTTTTGAAGAAAAATTATCACTACACGAATAGAAACAAGAACAAGATCTTTTTCGGGTCGTTTAGACTTCATTATAATTGGTGTTCTTCCCATGTGATGCCTGTGCCTGACCCTGTGTGGGAAGGTCATTTTTACTACGACGCTGCCACTGCGGACAGCTCGCAGCTGTCCGGGTACTTGCAATGGTTGGAGGAGAGGAAATTAGAGAGCGAGACGGCGGCGGGGGTGACGACGATCGCAACGGAGATGAATGAGATCGACAAATTGGCGGAGATGTTCATAGCAAGCTGCCATGAGAAATTTAGGCTGGAGAAACAGGAATCAGCTAGAAGATTTCAAGAGATGATGGCAAGAAGCATGTGAAGAAAATTTGATGGGACAAGGTGGGTTTGATGGTGTTGGGGTGGCAATGTTTTTTTTTTTTTTTTTGAAATTCTTCGTCTTAATGTATATTATTTTGGGTGGAATTAAAATTTTCATCATTATATCCAAAATTATATCCAAAATTAAGCTTAATTAATTAGTTTACTCTGATTTATATATATATATATATATTACTTTATTAATTTTTTTGAAAATATGTTGTTTTTTCTTTTGAAATTTGGTTGATAATTATTTAAAAAGCAAAAAAAAAAAAAAGTGAAATGATGATACTATGAACAGATTATAGTTTGAATAGAAAATTGTGGTTTTACTTTTTATTTTCATATTTAAAAAAAAGAAAATAGAGAGAATAATGTGAGAGAGAGAGGAGTATTGGATGGATGCATCGCTTTCAAGTTTCATTTTGGAGGTTGGCAGGTAGTGATTCTGTTTTCCAGCTTTTTTGGGATTATACGGTGTCGTTTAATGAACACTACAGACAATTCCTCATGTCGGAAAGGCCAAAAGAGTGACCAAAAATCATAAGACAGGGGAAGAGAAACAGAGTCTGCCTGTGGGTTTTGTTCTGTTTAATGGTTCACTTTTTTTGGTCCCTTGTTCCGCTTGTAAATGACGATTTTAAAACGTTATAAGCTAATAAATTTATGTTCGTATTAGACATCAGGCATTAGAGAGTCGTTGGAGTGGTAGCTGGAAATGGACAACAACAATGGTCATCGAAGATGGGTGGTAGACCATAGTGTAAGTTCTCATATCAGTTTGTGGAAACTTTTTCCTAATAGACACATTTTAAAACCGTAATGGGTTAAAGCGGTTTACTTGGACTGTTACAGATAATCACTAGAGATGGACAACGTTTATGTGGGCATAGTCGGTGGGACATCATAAAAGTGAAGGTAGGGTGTGAGAGTATTTGGGTCTATTTTTCTAAAATTTAGTATAAAAAATAAGCTCTGAACGTCAGGCACCCACCTGACACGTATAGACGTGTCTTAATAGTTGCTTTTCTTGGAAATACATTGATAAGTGTAGATGTGGCAGTCTCACACGACATCGCCAGCTCTAATCATGCTCAGATACACTTCATCTATTTCAATCATTTTCAACCACAATCACACACAACAAGTGTGACTAAGCAATTTCATGAAATCATAAAAAAACCTTAATTTAAGTAATCGAGCATGTGACATCAAAGTAAAGAATAGGTACATGCATCTAAATAAGAGTTATTCTAATAATTTTCGACTAACGTTCGTATAATTTTTTTACACATAATTAGAATTAGACTATATTAGCGTATTATATGATCTCAATTTATAAAAGTTGTGCTTAAATGACCCGTTACTTTTATCGTCATAATTATAAACGAACTCTCCAGATCATTGACCAACGCCCTAGCAAACGGCTACGGCATCTTTTTCCAGCTTCCTAAAGTAATTGCTTTTTCATCTTCACATTGTTCTAACTAAATCAATCAATGCCCTCAATCTGTTTCAACAAAGTCCCCAATCAAACCTTTATTTTCTTTTCATTAAAAAAAAAAACGCCTAGAATTTATAAAATTTAATTATCTAAACTTTTTAATTTTGGAGATTACTCTTTTTAAGAACATAATTTGAATGACTAATTAAATTTTTTAATTATAATTATAAATAAAAAGAAATTACAAAAATCGCTTTTTTTTTATTATTATAATTACCCTCTTAAAATTTTAATTTAATTAACTCACCTCTAAAATTTGAGTTAAATCTTGAAATTTAAGTACTTAATCTTGAAATTTTATAATTATAAGGAATAAATTTTGTTATAGTTGGTGAATAAACTTCGCAATCTCAACCAATAATTAATATTTTCATATTTGATTTGATAAAACTCTCGTAAATAATTAAGTTGCGTTGGACGAAGACTTTTGAAAGTGATAGGAGTGGATCACATAAGATAGACCGGTCAAATATTTTAATATTTTTGTTTTAATTTTAAAATTTAAAATTTAAAATTATAAAAAAGAAGGGTGTGGATTTGGAAAGAATCTTGCTTTCTGAGCAATGTTTTGTTCTTTATTCCCCTGCCTCTCTCTTTATTTGCTTTTTTTTTTTTTTTTTTTTGGGTTATTTCATGGAGAATCCAATTCCTTCTTGCAAGTGATGCCTTAATGTAAGAAAAAGTGAGGCATAAAATTATTTTCTTCCGATTTTGTTCTCTCCCTATTTTTAATATTCCACGTCAGCTTAGGAGTTTAATTAGATTCTTAATTACTTTAACCTCTTTAAACCAATAATATAAATGAGTTTGTGGAATAAATGAGTTTGCATTTTTTAAAGGCTTTTAAATCTAATTAATTAAGAGTTAATATTATTAATATTATTAGCTAAATCATTCATTACGGATGGGCTTTTTCTTTCGAGTAGGCCCATAATTCAAGCCCATACCAAAGCAGCTCGGCCTAATTATCGACTTTTTTTTTTCTTTTTGGTTTTAGATTTTAGATGTTAATTTTATAATGATTTATTATTTAAATAAAATAAAATAAAATATTAGTTAGTATGTTATTCACTTAATTATACGAATAATTATCCTCAATTTATGCGATAAAAACGAAATAATAACCCAATTAAAAAAAATCTAAAAACAAAAAAAGAAAATTTGTGAACCGAAACTAATCCAATGACTCCACCGTGGCATGATATTGTCGGCTTTGAGGCATGATATTGTCAAGTATAAGCTCGAGTGATTTTGCTTTTGCCTTCCTAAAATGCCTCAATCCAATCAAGAGAGTATTATTCGATGATAAACCTGATTCCCTTAGTTAGCTGGACGTGGGTGTGTGCTAATTCTGGATGGGATTTGCTCCGGTGGGCGGCAGGTTTCTGAAGCTCTGTTCCACAGCTTTCTTGGGCTCTTTAATGGCGGATGTTTGAGAAACAGAGTGGGACATGGAACTAAGAACTACCCTTGTTCCCAAATGGTGGTGGGCGGAACAGAAAGAAGAGCTGATGGTGAAGATTTGAATCAGAAGCAGAAGAAAAACGGCAGATTCAGATGCAGCTCTGCAACTAAAGCTTAAACCCTTCTTCTTCATTTCTCTGTAACCTTAATTGAGTTTTAATGGAAATGGAGAAAATGGGTTTTTGTAGTTGGACAGGATTATGATAGGGTTTTTGAAAGACGACCACAAAAAAAAAAGTTACATTGGACTCTTTATTTATTATTATTTTTTTTAAATTAATAAAAATAACCATAATTTTTTTTATTTTAATTGAAATTTTTATTTTTAATTTTTAAAAATTTCAATAATACTAAAAAAATTTCAATAAAAATTAAAAAAAAAACTCTTAAATTTTAAAAAGTTAAAAAATATATTGTTACCATTAATTAGGGAGGAAAATGGTTAATAATTTGTATATTAAAAAAAAAACAGCCACCTTATGAGCTTTTAAAAAAATTAAATTAATATCGGTTGAGATGTATTATTTATGAAATATATTTTAATATTCTTTATTTAGAATTTGAGTAACAGTATATTTTATTTTATTCTAAGTATTTAATTATTTTATATTTTCCTCGTGGTAGCTTGTATCCTAAGGATATCAATATCAATGAGAATACACACCTTCCCAATTTTATTTCTATTTCTCATTTTTAACAATATCTTTAAATTTCTTAAAAAAAAAAAAATTAGAAATGGTCAATGAAGTGTGGATAAATAATTTTTGGAGACTGAATTAAAAAAAAAAGAATTAATAAAAGTTAAAAGTGTTATTTTTTTTTTATTTTTTATTTGAAGGGTATTAATTAAAATTGAAAGGCATTTAAGGAAAAAATTAGTGTTGAAAGAGAGAAGAATATAAAAAATGTTAAAAACTTTACATTAAAATGTAAAATTAAAATAACTGATTGTTAGGTAGGTTTGTGAAGTAATTAGGTAATATTACCATATTTTGTATTTATGTTTAAAGTTTTCTTTTTCTTATAATTATCAAATGGATCTCTCAATTATTGAATGCCTTTAATGGAGTATGTTATAGGTTTTTATTTTTAAATTATATTTTGGCTAACCACTTTGAAAAGTATTTTTCATATTTAAAATTATGTGTTTTGCACCATATTTAATATTTATTTAAAAAATAAATAAAAGAAAGTCCCTCGTCAATCATTAAAATGAATTATATAATATGTCGGCAATATTGTATTTGAGAGTTCCTAAATTTAAATAAATAATAATAATACTTTGTTAAAGAATGTATATATATATATATATTTAAAAAAATAAGTTCCATATTGTTCATGATTTTGGCCAAACAATTGAGAGAGTTTCCCAACATATTTGGTGAGGGGTGATGATGTAATTTTGTCATATTATTAGATTTGAAATCTATATTTAAAATCTTTTTTTATTTTAATGTCACATCACTTGTTCAAATCATTTCATTCATGTATGTAATTCATACCAAAGAGAAAAAGTAAAAGTAGAAGAGTGTAACGCCCCATGTCAAGACATTGATCAGGATTTGAAATACAGATTTAGTACCTAAGGGCCCTAACGTTTCCTTACATCTCCTGCGAGATGGTCTTATTACTTACTCATTGCTTCTTAAAAGTAAAGACCATCCCTACAAACCAACACGAGTCTTATCCTCGCTCACATACATCTCAGAAAAATTCTTAAGAGGTCACCTAATATAGTGATGCAAGTAAAACACGCTTTAACTATGAAGTTCTTATGGTTTAGCTATTGAAAAGGAGGGTGCACCTTGTAAGTATAGGAGGTAACTTTCATTTCCTTGAAGTTTTTTTTAGTCATTCTATTATTGGGATCGCTCTCATTCGAATGTGATCTCAGTTCATTTATGTATTTCTCATTTACTCGGGTGTGAAAAAATGAAAAAAAAATATTTTTTTTTTGGGAATGATTTAATGTGGGTAGAGAATGCAATTATATTAAAAAAAGGAATTTTAGAATTTAAAAAAAGATAAGAAGTATGGGAAAATGCATTATTAGAAAGAAAAGTAGAGGTGAGTAGAGAAAATGAAATTCAATAATTCAAATAAATTTCAACAAACATGAAAGAGGGGTTATGGGTCCATGGAATTAAGTATTGAAGAGAAAAATATTCCTTAAAACAAAGAGTGATAGGAAAAATTAAGTGAATTTGGAGAAACCTCTTCTCCAAACTGAATCGACACATTAACTAACTCACAAAATTTGGTTCAAAATTTTGGTAATGTTCTTCCTAAGTTTCAACATTTGGAAGCATCTCATTGTTTTTATTCAATTATAAATGTTCTTTTTCCTAAAATTTCACTATTTTTTTTTAATGATTTGATAACTATTTAATTTTGTGTTTTTGCATTTTTTTTTGGAAATTCGAATTTGATTGCCTTCCATACTTCACAAACAGCAGCAGCTAGTTAGGATTCATTATATATATTTTTTTCTAACTTCTTTTACTTCATTTTTTTTTATGTGAGTAGCCCATGAAATATAAATCGACAATTTTCGTTATTCTCAAATATATCATATGCTTTTTCTTCGTTCTTGTTAGGTTTAATTTGCAATACATAGACCTATCAAATTGTTTTATTTTTTCTTCTAAAAAAGAATTAATGTATTTTATGGTAATTTAAATAAATCAGCCCTCCAAATCACTTTTGAACAACTTTTCTTCAAATCTCTTCCCTCCATGATGTCTTTGAACCTTTTTTTTTTTTATTTTTTTTTATAGTATTTTGGACCTCTTTTTGTGTCCCATTGGTTTTTTCTAGACAAATTCTTTCAGATGCAACACACTTTTTGTTAGGGGTGAAGTGTGTCGTTTTTATAGTTGACTGGTCTTCTTCCTACCAACTTTACAGTGTTTATAAGTTTTCTAAATTTTAAAATTAATTGGCATGCAAAATCGAGAAGAAACTTTCTTATTCACTTAAATCCTGTTTGAAAGAGCCAAAATGATTTAACATTTTTTAAAAAGAAAATTTAGTCTTAAAATTCTATACAGGATTCATAGCATGGAAAGACAAATGGGTCATTCAGTTCTATCTTACAAAATATTTACCACCTAAAAGCAACTCTGAACGAGAAGATTATGAAGAAATGAAGAAAGAATGAAAATTGTTAATTACTCTAATAACCATCATTCTTGATCAAGGCATGACGCTGAGCTTCTAAATCAAACCATAGCTTGAATCCAATGGACATAGATATCTAATAAACTATACATCACATTATAGTTTCAAACTCTTAATGTTCAGAAAACAGAATTCCTGATTTTGGGTCATCCTAAACTCCTACTGCTCTTAGTTCTCTAGAAGTTAGTTCCATGCACAACAAAGTGAATAAAAACAATTCTCTATCACTCTCATTTATTTTCTGTATAAAAAAAATTGACAATATACACCATGGTAATTGTAAACACACACCTCTATATCGAGAAATTATTCAGCGCGACTGCTAATGCCAGCCTTTCCCTTTATCTACAGGGAGTTTGTATTTTCTGCATAATTGAAGCGGGTTCCTGACTGGGACTTGGTGCCTTTACAAATGTTACTGAGGCTTTACTACCTGCGCAGACGGTCAAAATATAAAAGTAGAGAGGCTTATAAGAATTGAAAGTATGCAAAGGAAAAAAAGAGATCAGCATATGGGCTACCAGTTCAATGGTTTTCAAGCATTTTAGCTCCAAGGAGATATGGAGAGATGCAACACTGACCATATTAAGAAGGCGGAGGGCAGCGGGACGGGTGAACTTCCTCGCAAAAAGGAAACATGTAGATGGTTTTCCCTTACTGGTGCACCATTCTCTTCGATATTCAGTTTCGTAGTAGATATTATCAATACCCTGCACAAGACGAATGTTCTTGAACGTGAACCAATGAAAAGGTCAACTGACAAGATGAGCAGAATACTCGGTTTCAGTTGCTGACTGAATGAATAATAAATCAGATTCAACTTTCATTTGTATTAAGGAGTGAAGTGAAGAATCGCATCCTTATCAGTGTGTTACAGAGGAACTTGAGGGAATGGGGTGAATAGTTGGTAAATACAGTTGAAGAATTTTCGTTCTTTTAAAACCTTGAGCGAGTGGTTCAATGATTTACAGAAGATGAGGAAATTGGTCATAAACACAGTATTGGATGCAATATTTGGAAGTTCCACTTTACTTAAGGGAGATGCAAAATGGATGTAGCCACTCAATTAGCACGTGTTATGAACAAAAAATAAAGTACCTTTATAGATTGTATAAGATCAAGAGTAGCATCTGAAAATTTGTATGTTACAGGATGCCAATTACGACGTTCATGGTCTCTGGAGTGTGAGAGATCCCATGCTGAATATGTAAGTGATCTTCGTGTGAGTTCTTCTTCAAGCCCTTCTTGCTGAATTATTAAAAATAAATGATTAGTAATCTGACCAACAAATTTATACATATAATGGCGTTTTAGTATGTGAATTGCGTAAAATATTGACTGCATAGGCAATTGTTGTTCAAGAAAGTTTCACGTGGATTTCTTTTCATTATCTGCTAGAAACTCATAGTTTGTGTCGAAGTTTGAAAGTTAGGATCATAGGATTCATTACCACATGAATAAGTTTTAATACAAAGCTGCATTTTCAGATTATTAGCAAACAAGAAGTGTTCCAAGTTTCCAGCAATGATGTCAATGTTCAGAAGTATAACGCTCAACTATTATATTACATGAATAACATGCATAAAAGCTAATAGGATTATAATCAAGCAGAAGAATGATCGAATTAAAGCCAGTTTGTGGAAAGAGAATGCATGCAATGGTAAAACAAAGGATCATGGCATGCTTATAGAATGTTCGATTTTCTATTCCTCTATAGATAATCAGCCAAGTTTTTCTCGAAATAGAAATAGCTTTAATATATTGAAATGGTTGAAAATCTTACAGCCAATAAAGTCTGAACATAATGTTCATCAGGTATGCAATTGTGTTCCTTGGATCCATCGCTAGGCTGCACAACAATATATTCAAGACATTATTATAGCAAGTAAAGCAGTTTAAATTAGCACTAGTTCCTTTATTTTAAATCTAATGTCTTTATAATACATGCCATGATTATATTGTTAATGTGAGGCCCAATAACATTTGTGAAATGATAACAAGAAACTGCTTATGATTGAAATTCTTACAAATGGGTGATCCCGCCAAAACTCTGGTAGTGATTTCCTCTGCATAACCATCAAACATACAGCTGAGTAATTAATACTATTCCTGAATTGGTAATAAAAGGGACATGGAAATATGTACAACAAAATGTAAACAAGTGGCCATAGAAGGGAACATGGCATCCATATCAAAGGATGATAAAAATGCGGCAAGATTACTTGCCTTGCAATGCTGTTGAAACATTGGAAAGACTGTATTGTCCTTCACTACAACCTCTGCATGCTTCCTTGTCAATACAACCCACTACAAGAGGATAATGAAGGTCATTTGTAGTCTGCAGAAATTACAAGAAAAAAATTATATGATTTAATTGGGTTATTAGATATAACGATTACCTGAGACCCTTTTCTCCAATTGCGAACAGGAATTACCGGATCCATTTTAGGATTGTAACGCCCTTCTTTTGAATCAGCAAAACTGGTTCAACCATTTACTAGTTAAACATATTTACCACCCAAAGGTATAAAACTTTGATAACATACACAATGACATGTTTAAAGTCCATAAGCTAGAATATATCAAAATTTGGATGATTCAAAATACAAAAACTGGTAGATTAGCTTCTTTGTAATCTGCAATCTGTATAGATAAAAACACAACATAATTATTGTTGAAGCTTCAATGTCGAATAGAAAACAACACTTCGATATTTTCAACATGCCTTCCAACTTTAGAATCACTAGGAGAATTATGGTCGTTGGATTCAGAACCAATTAACTCTAGTTGTAGGAGACATTTTCACAAGAATGCTGTTTATATTTTAGATGGCGTTAGATGAGGATGAAAAAGGGTCAAGCAAGAAAGACCATTAATGCAGAAATAGCGCTGTAATGTATGTATAAATTAGTCCGTTTACCTGTCCACAAAACTAGTTGAAGTAGACATGACGTAGTCATATGTGTAGCTGAAGTTGTATAATGGTATGCAGCTGAGAAAAGATCAATTAACTGAAATATTGTAAGGATTGACTAATCCGATTAAAACAACCTTCAAAATATTTTGGAAAGAAAATATAACACATTAAAAATATATCTTAAACCATTACTAAATGCACTCAAAACTTTTATGAATTGAAGGACAAAATGACAGCATAAGAGGATACACAGGCTAACCATATCAAGTCTCACCTGTCAGAAAGAAAAATAAATCGTTGATTTGAAGTATCGGTAAGTGCATGTCTAAGCAAGATACGTTCTGCCTCAATCATACTTGCCTCACCCCAGTCTACCTGATATACAAAACATTAGCATCAAGATAAACACACAAATGGAAATGAACTTGGCAGTGAAGCAACACAAACGACTAAATGAAATTTCCTTATCCTCATTGATGTAAATATATTTACGTATACTTTAAAGGGAAGGCCAAAGAAGCTCGATAACCCTCTAAACATTTTTATTTGTGCACACATAAATGCAAAGCGCTGTAGAACAATGCATTTTGGTACTCCGGGAGAGGAAAACAGGCTGCGGTAGAAGTAAGTCTTCAGTCGTATCCCATTTCATGAGATGCAGTTTCCAAGAAAATGATTCACTACTATTTCTTACAATGGAATTGCTTTGATGCTCTTTCCGGAATCTTCGTTAAGCAGCAAAGGCGCTAATAAGTAACAACTACATATACTTGAGGAATTATACATATATATTAGCCACTAAATTAGGACTCACACCCCAATTACTCTACCTATAGTATCAATCTGTTGACAATTTTGAATTTCTCATTCCATCATAAGAATTGTTACCTGTATACTATCGTTAACTTGACGATTCAAAAAATAGATCGATCTTGTCGTCGCCTTGTTAAACAAAAATCCTGGCCTCGAATGAACGAAGATCGAAAACTTATTCTCCCCTTCCTGCTAAAAAAGTATACTAACTTCATTACGCAGTGAAAACAAAGAAATTATGAAGTTGTTCCTATGTGCTCCACAATTTCTAAAAAAAGATGGAACATTAAATCCGATCAAATGCCAAGTATCAGTAAAAAAAATTGCCAATAAACATCCATAATGAGAAGTATTAACTATTTAGCACGATAAACACTACCTGAAAAAACGTATCCCAAACTATGTCCAACGGAAGCCGATTCCGAGCTATGAACAGAAACGCGATTTTCGGTTCCTGCACCGATTGAGGACGCAACGACGCCAACATCATAACCCGACCATACTGAGACTGCATCGTAACTAAGCTCCCAAAGCAAAATACAAGCAATAGAGAAAAAGCGAGCTTCCTTTTCCATTTGAAGAGCGCCTTCCGCTGCCCAACCTTCTGCTTCATGAGGCTTCCTCTCCTGTTCAGCCAAATTTCTCCACCATTTCAAGCACGGAAGAAAAAACAGGACATCAACAAGCTCTTCGCGATATGTATCATCGTTTCTCCCCTTTAAACCCAGCGCGATCCATCGACTGGGGGAAGCAAATTTTTGGATCGTTCGAGCAGCAAAAACTCGAATTAAGTGGAAATTGTTAGCAAATTGAAACAGAAAATTGCGTGGTAGTGCGGGTAATAGAGATCGAGAAGCTTGAGAAGAGAAAGAATACTCGTGAAAGCCGAGTTTTCTCCGGCGGCAGCGTGGGAACGGGAAAGGAGGGGGAGAGAGAGAGAGAGAGAGAGAGAGAGTTAGGAGTGAGAGTAACTTCAGTTTAGGTGCTTTGTGTAGGCAGTTTAGTTTCCTCCATTAAATTCTAGTTTGGTTTAGTATTTATTTATATATGCTCATCTTTGCGTGCAAAGCTGGATATTCCCTTCCTTTCTAATTCTATATTTCCAATTTGCTTTTTTTTTTCTGGTGAAACTTAAAATTTTAAAATTAGAATTTTATTCTTTCATAAATAGTCTATAATTAAATAACAACATCTAGTTATAATATTTAAAATTATATAGGAAGGAAATTATAATTTAATTTATCATTTAGTTATAAAATTATAATATACCTAGGGTTAATAGTTAAATTAGTTAAATGTTAAAATATATTCTTAGACTAGTTGGTTTACTTTATTATTTAAATTCTCAATGTCAAATAATACATTCGATTCATTTTTAAAGAGAAAAAAGTAAAATTTTATTTTATACCTTTATTAAAAATTATCTTGCGAATAAAGTAATAAAATTGATAATTTTGTGTTAGAGGTTAATAACATAGTTAAATTATAGATTTAAGCTTATAATTTAATAACACCTCATAAATATTAAATTATTGAAATTAAATTTGTAGTAAAAAAAATTATTTAATTTAAAATGAGAGGAGTAGAAATGGAAAGAAAAGGATGGAAAGCCAAACTTAATTGTAGGAAAAATATAACATGGGAGTTGTGAAAAAAATAATAATTATGAAATCTTGAAGCACACTCTTTTTAATTATAATCTTTCATAAATAAGAGTTAGTAGTATTTTAAAATCCAAGCAACCCAACTACTACTGATTGTGTTGCAATCTTCGAAAGTAATTAATATCTCTAATATCAAGACTTAAAAAATACATCTTTTAATTGAAAGGTAGTTTAAAAATATTTATAAAATATTAAGTATTAGTGTAAAATTAGAATTAAATAAATAGCTTTTATAATCAGCCTCAAAATTATAATTCTTTTATAAGATTTCCGGACGACGTCGTTTGCCGGGACAGTCCTTCCAAGATTCAGAAACCATGAGATCGTTATCCATCACTCCTCAGATCACAGTGAAGAGGTCTGCAAAATCTTCCCTCTAATTTTCCCTTTTACAATTTGCTTAATCTGCCTCTAATGGCCGTTCGTTTCGCCATTGAAGTTTCTCGTCCGGCGACATTAGAAGAAGAACATACACAATCAGCACATCTCAGAAATCTGCCATTCCTATCGGACGGCCCTTGAGATTCGGAAATTTCACCTCGCGATTCCGCACGAGTGTCGATAATGGAGGCTCGAATCGGAGCCGAGATCGGATTGGTGCGGGAGATGCAGTCATTATCGTCGACCATGGCTCCCGGCGGCAGGAATCTAACCTCATGCTGAGTAAGTTAGGGTTTTGGAATTTGGGTGAGATTGCAAATTCTACGCAATCTAATTCTATTGTGAATTTCAGATGAGTTCGTTGCTATGTTTAGGGATAAAACTGGTTACCCTATTGTGGAGCCTGCTCCCATGGTATGTTCTTCTTAACTGCATTTTTCTTGTGGGGCTGTAATGAATTCTCTTTTACTTTGCTCTAAAAACCACAGGAGCTGGCTAAACCTTCGATAAGAGACGCATTCAAATCGTGCGTTGAACAAGGGGCCAAACGCATCATCATAAGCCCGTTCTTCCTCTTCCCTGGTCGACATTGGCAACAGGTAACTTGCTGTAAGGCAGTTGATTTGATGAAATGACTCTTTCAGTAAGTGGATTGATAGCAATGGCTGGAATTTTGTAGGATATTCCTTCCTTAACAGCTGAGGCAGCAAAGGACCACCCAGGAATATCATACATAGTAACTGCTCCTCTTGGTCTTCATGAAAAGCTCGTGGTAGGAATTTCTCTAGTAGATTTCTTTTCCCAGTATAGTGAAGAAACAGGTTCATAAATGATCAAAGAAAAAAGAACTGTATTTGTTGGTATTGAAATATGAGGTGTTCTGTTGGCACTGGCAGGATGTTGTGAATGATAGAATGAATCACTGCTTGAGTCATGTGCTGGAGTTGCAGATGAATGTGAAGTTTGTGCTGGAACAGGCAAATGCAGATTTAATTAATGAGTCTATGAAAGTTGGGACTTGGGATGAAACGACGTAGTTTCGTTTCAAGTGAACGTGTTCGGTGGTGGGGATTGGATGGGTTTGTATATCAATGACTGCTGAAGGCTTGAGAATCTATCTTTGTTTGGTATCTAAGTTTGTAAGCTTGTTCTTCATTCTGTTTTCACAAATGACTACAATATGCACAATGATATTAGTTCTCAAAAGGGTTTTGAGAACAGTTTTCCAAACAAACTATTGGATATAGTGATTGAAATTCATAGCTTTTCATGAATCTACCTGTGTGTCCCAAAAACTTGTTTTACCCACTTCCAAATTCCATTGATCTTCTCCATCTGTATTTTCATGCTCGCATTAGCTCGAGCCTCTGCTTGAGCTGGGGTTTCTTCAACCGTTTCCTTTCCTGTAAATCTTCACATAAGTGATCGAATTGAACTAAAAAGGCAGTTGAGAATAGCTTCAAAACTCACCAAATTTTGTGTCCTGTTTTTGTCGTTTCAGCTGCTGGGTGAAGGCTTTGGCCGCCATGAAGACATTGGCCGGAATTTCCCAGCCGCCTCCAAACACGCCATATCCTTCCTTGGGAAGTGGCTGCATCAGATACTCCAACACTGCCAGTTCCTCCTTTTCTACCCAATATATGCAATTTACGGGACATGATTCCACTGAAACCTGTAAGAATGAAGCGAAGCTGTTTAGTGTTCTTTTTCTACTCGTAATTTACATTTTTCCCCCTTTTACCTGAATTTTCTGATCATTGTCTCCATACTGAACCTTAACTCGTGCACGACCAAGTGTCTCATCCATGGTGAATGTATTACTTGCATGGTGTACACATTCCCTGCAACCTGTGAGAAATTATGCAAGCTTCTCATCCTCATATTTGAAAGTGGTTTCAGATAAATAATAACGAGTTCGAATCCTTTTTACTATTTCTTATCCATGTAACTTGGTGAGCTAAGTCTAACTAGTGATGAATCCAAGCTAAAAAGATCGTGTTCTAAGTCAACATTCACAAACATTTTAGACATCAGGAAACTCGAGTACAACAATAAGAACATCCAAATCCAATCATAATAATGCCTATATGTCGCCACAAAATCAAACTGCATAATCAACAAAAGTCTCTCCAGGCTTCGAGATCTTTTCGCAATATTGTTACTTGGCAGAGTTCATTAACAAAATGAATAGTAAAGGATGAACACAACCATACCAATGCAGGCGTTTCCGTCCACAAACAAAGCCTGAGATCGCAGGGGTCCTTTCCAGGAGCTGTAACCTAATCCAGGGTTATAATTCCCAAATCTCACCCTCATCTCACCCATGGAAGAATCATAATTCTTCCTTTGATCCTCTCTCATCAGAACTCGATAAGCCTCGTTCAACCTCAACGTACGCTCGTGGCCCTGACAATTATAAAAAATCATCGGAAGGTAGTGTGTTTACAATGAATTCTGGTACAAATTAATAACCTCTTGGCCTGCAATATCCGGATGAAATTTCTTCTGCAACTTTCTGTAAGCTTCTTTGATTTCTTGAGCATTTGAATCTGCAGAAACTCCAAGCAGCTCGTAATAGTTCGTCTCATTCCCTCTTTCTCTTGCGCTGCATCTAATCGCCGTCCATCTCGGCTTCCTTCAGGCCAAAATTGTTCGTCAGAAGTATTATATAGAAGAAAATTGGAGCCGCAAAGCTAGTCAAATCTAAGATCTCTTCAGACTAAAAAGATGAAGAAGGTAGAACTCTTGACAACATGATCGATCTCTGTAAAGGAAATAACCTCATGATAAGCTTAGATTCATTAGGATGCGCAAAAGATGAAGAAGCCATAGGCACTGAGCGTTGAATAGATGGAACAATGGAGATGGCCATGAGGACGAATGAAACTGCAACTTCGCCGCCAATCGACAGTCCAGTGGAGGAATGAAGATCAAAGAGTACGAAATGGATGAGATATTTCTCAGGATTCGAGATATTTCTGAAGGGCCACCAAGTCGCTTTTATATTGGAAAATTATTTCCGCCTTTAGCGGTATATTCTCTTCCGTGAGTATCTCAATTTTTGTTTTATTCTCTCTTAATACATATAATCCTTATCCCATCCCATATGAACAATTATATATATATATAAGTCGATCAAATTTATACTATAAATAATTTGGAGGACAATAATAAAATTTATATTCTAATGCCATAAAAAGAAAAGAAAAACAATGCCATAAAAAATGGATTTCTAAGCGCCGCGGCCTGCAAATTCCCGCCATTTCAACTTGGGAGCATATAAATATGCGGTGCAAATTTCATTTTTCATCGCCTAGTATTCTATATTTTATCTCGCTTCAGTTGAATTCTGTGTTCGTTTTCATTCTTGCCGTCGCTTGGGAAGGCTTCACTCGCGTTCACGATCTGAATATCGAGGCTTCAATTCAGAATCTGTTCGTTCAACTGCCGAGAGAAGAGGTGCACATACAATGGAATGCTAGTTTTATCATTGATCATGCCTGATCACACTGTTACAAAGCATTTCTGATAAGGTTTTTATCTCGGGATAAGTTTGGTATCACATCGTTTTTAATTCGGTTATATTACAAAAGTGTGCATTAAATTTTTCTGGAGATTCTCGACGGATTTCGTGAAGGACGGTTCTGCATTTGAGCTTACCGGTGATGATTTAATTGCTAAATTTGGATGCCTATGCTTGATTGAGCATTTGTGTTCTTTGTGCTTCTTTGTATTTCTTGTTCTATGACATTGTATTTGTTTTTTTAAGACTTCTCCGTCTGGATATCTGAATGTGTGTGGTCAGGATTGACACTAACGATCGTGCAAATGTCAACTTCTTCTTCATAAAGTTTAAACAATTCATATTCATTTAATTATCTGCTTGTTAATTGTGCAGTTCTTACTACTGATTGTAATGTTTTTCTTGCATCAGTATCAATCAAGCTCGATTATTCTACATCAGTGTCCAGAAGTCCGGACACGGTCATGGACTCATATTCACTGAAATCCGTATCAGATTTACCCGCACCACTTCGCTCGACTTTTAGTTTTAGGTAACATGCCAATTCTGTAGAAATTTTAGCTCTAGTCTTTTTAGACACTACAGTAATCGCAATTATGATTTTTCCATGATTGATTTCAAACTGAACAAGCGTCTAAAATTGAAAGATATGTATACTTCTAAATTTTTTAAGATCTCTGTAAATCTTGTATTTGTTAGACTTATTCGTATTTTGTCTATTGCATCTCATCTTCAGTCGTTTGCTTCTTGTAATAGAATGAGCTGATCCTCGCTTTCTATCAATCTTCTTAGCAGCATCTAATGTGTGATTGAGCCTGTATTTACTTTCTCATTATTTCTCGTGGAGACTGTCACGAGAATCTGTTGCAAAACTAGTGGTAAGGAAAAGAAAAATTAGAGACTAGTGATAAGGAAATTCCAAGTTGGAGAAAAAATCGACCATCTTAACTTCTTAATTGATGAACAATTGACGCTTTTTTAATTCCTAAGGATGTGATATAAAATCGAAATTTGAAATTTAAGGATACAGCTCTCTCGACTATTTCCTCTTATATAAGCTGTCCTCTCCGACTCAAGTTGTAGACTAAGCTAATCCATCTTTTCACTTAGTAGTCTCTACGTTCAGGTACTTCAATTCTTTACAGAGTGAATGTTTTCCTGTTTGTTTCAACTCCGATTCGAACATGGTCATTTCAGCCCCTACTGGGAGTGGTAAAACTGTACTGTTTGAGCTTTGCATTTTGAGGCTTCTTTCAAAATTTATTGCCGAGGGGAAGTTCATCCACGAAAAGGGAACTCTAAAAAGCGTAAGTCTCCCATGCAATTATGCCATCGGACAGATGTAAAAAGAGTGCTAAATTTATTCATGTAGTAATAGAGGAGAGCATTGCATTATGTTTATACAATTCATATGCATGCATCGTTTCTCTTCAACAATTTATTCCAAGTTTAATTTCTCCTTCTCTCTTTTATTCTGTGTGCATATCCATATACATATACACAGATGCAACTATTATTTGCATCACTTTTTAAAACATAATTGAGAGGGAAAATTACAATTTTATGTGCATCCGATATTACATTACATGGTTTCCATCTTCCTTTTACATTTATGCAGATATATATTGCCCCATCTAAGGCTTTAGTACAGGAGAAGCTCCGTGATTGGAATCAGAAATTTGGGTCTTGGGGGGTCAGCTGTTTGGAGCTAACAGGAGATAATGAAACTTACAATATGAAACATATACAAGAAGCTGACATTATTCTAACAACGCCTGAGGTCAGGACTTTAAACGCAGAACCCTTATTTCATGTATCAATGCTCATACAAAGTTAAGTCCACATGCAATTGAATGCTAATAACACTATTAGTCACTCAATTCTCGTAAGTTTATTATTTCCATGTCAATCGTTACTTTCAAGAGAGTGATGCTTCTTGCCTAACATGATTTCTCCAAGCTGCATTGGTTTCACTTTTAGCAGTACTTTTCTGAATGGCTAAATACCATCTCCTTTTATTTTTTGCATTGAAGAAATTTGATGCAGTAACTCGGTATCACATAAAGGATGGTGGTTTAGGCTTTTTCGGTGACATAGCCCTTGTACTTATTGATGAAGTTCATCTTTTGAATGATCCACGTGGAGCAGCCTTGGAAGCCATAGTTAGTAGAATTAAAATGATTTCTCGCAACCCTGAAATGAAATCCAGTCCTCTCTCTCATGTTCGTTTCTTAGCTGTATCTGCTACAATCCCAAACATTGGGGATCTTGGTAAATTTACTTTAGTTTATTATTACTAGTATTACTCGCATCTCCAAGTGTCTAAAAGTGAGTGAACTTCCAAATTTTATGATTTATTTAAACCATTGCAGCAGAATGGCTTAACGTCCCTGTTCAAGGAGTCAAAAGGTATGCTTTTCGTATTAATAACAGGCACCAAGTATTTTCATTGCAGGATCAAGCAGATTTCATTTAGTTTTCAATGCTCATCAGGTTCGGAGAAGAAATGAGGCCTGTTAAGTTAACCAGCAAAGTATTTGGTAATTGATGTCTGAAATTACCAGTTCTGTGGTTTGCTTCTTTGTCTGATGCAGTCTACTATTTTATAAATGTAGAATGCAAGTACGAATTGTGATGGTTAAGTGCTTAGAGTAAATGGGAATACGAATAAGTGTGAAGTATATGACACATTTTGTATTTTTTGCTGTTCTACTCTTAATTATGTAATCCTTCTGCAGGCTATGCCCCTGCTAAAAATGATTTCATGTTTGAGAAGGTATTTGATCGAAATTCAACATAGAGTAGATTGTTTTCAAGAAATCACAACCAGCACAAAATATGTTTGGAATTATCTAACAGTTTCCAACTTTATTTCATTGTGTATTACAGCGCCTTCAGAACTACATTTTTGGTCAGTGGAACCATGAATTGTATTTTCCTTTACCGATATTATTTTATTTGCTTCAGTTTTCGCCCTTCTAATATTGTCATACTGAGAAATGTAGATGTTCAAATGAGTTCGCAGATGTTCTCATGCAATATTCAAAAGGAAAATCTGCATTAGTGTTTTGTTCAACTAGAAAAGGAGCGCAAGAAGCAGCTCAACGGCTCTCGCAAACAGCAATGACCTTTGGTTATTCAAATCCTTTTATTAAAAGCAAGGAACAGCTGGAAAGGTTACGAGAAGCTTCACTATCATGCAGTGATAAGCAAATGCAATCTAATATTCTTTATGGTGGTAGAAGGCCGACTTCTTTTTTTAATGCACTCATATCATCCTGCATTTATTTCAAAATTCATGCTGTTGAAATAAATATCTCACGTTGACAGTTGGGTATCACAATGGTGGGCTTTGCTTGAAGGATCGCAATCTCATTGAAAGCCTTTTTCTCAAGGGTGATATTCGAGTTATTTGCACTACAAATACTCTTGCTCATGGAATCAACTTGCCGGCACATACAGTAATAATAAAATCAACTCAGCACTTGTATGTTCTGCACCTCTTTCTATTCTACTTTTTTTGGGGATTCTAGAAGAAAAACATGCAAGAAAGTTAACTGAAATCTTCTTTCCCACACATCTAATTTCTACCTTAATGCAGTAACAAGGAGAAGGGCCTTTACATGGAATATGACCGGTCCACAATACTACAGGTTCTTCATTGTCACAATATCCTTTCATCCCGGGTTATGTTTTCACGTTTTGTTGTGATTCAACATGTAAGTTGGGTGTCTTTCTGAAATCCGGTGGAATGAACAGAAAAGTCTCGCAATCATACCCACTTATAAGAGAACATAAATGGATATTTCATAATTTCTATCTTTCTGGAAATTGTCTAATGGTCCTACATATCTGGTCTGCTTCGTTATATGCAGATGTGCGGGAGGGCAGGTCGGCCTCCATTCGATGATACGGGAATTGTCATAATCATGACAAGAAGAGACACAGTAATGCCACGATATCTAAGCTTCATTTCTCTCATTTTCTTTCTTTACTTGGAAGTTTACAGAATTTATTGGTTTAAGCATTGTTTTTTTTCTTATTGCTATACGAAATAGTTTTCAACAATACCCTTTTCATTTTTTATCCCAGGTCCATTTGTATGAGAATCTCCTAAATGGATGTGAAACTGTGGAGTCGCAGTATGTATTTAATTCAGTGCACTTGTTACATTGGAACACTTCAAATGTTTTGTTTTACATATGCTTTTCCAACTTTAGACTGCTTTCGTGTGTGACGGAGCATTTAACTGCGGAGATAGTTCAAATGACCATCTCAGATATAGTAAAGGCAATTGAATGGATGAAGTGTTCGTATTTATACGTAAGAATGAAAAAGGTGTGTACGTTTTGTCATGCTATCCTCTTGATTATATAGTTCAGATATTTTTGTTTTCATCTTAACTGGTTTTTTTATTTGTTCCAAATTTATTTGCAAGCTAGAATCCGCAGAAATATGCTATCAGGAATAGAATTTCTTATCACAATACGGAGAAGCACATGGAAGGTATTATCACATTCTCTATGATATAAATTTGTTTAAATTGTTAAAAGTAATTTTTTGCACTTAACCCCTCATGAGCTCTTCTTAGAAACTATAATCTATGATATTTTATGATCAGACATTTGCATTGAGAAAGTAAATGAATTATCTCGACATCAGATGATTTGGATGGATGAAGATGGCTTCCTCTTGAAGCCACTAGGTACACTTTAGGGAGTAATGACATCAACTATTTTCTACTATTTAATGAAATAAAAATCCTGATTTCCTTTCTTTTTGGTAAGCAGACCCCGGGAGGTTGATGACAAAATATTATTTGAAGTTTGATACCATGAAACACATTATGCATGCCCCTGAAAATTGCAGTCTAGAGGAGGCGCTACATATCATTTGCCATGCCGAGGAAATCGCTTGTATGTGCCTTTGACCTTTTACCTTGAGAATATTGCTGGTTGTTTAGAATTCAGCTGAAGGAGGCTATAAACAATTTGGGGAACTGAAGGGATTCAGCTTAGGCGCACTGAGAAGAAGCTTCTTAATGATGTAAACAATGATAAAGATGGGAGGCTGCGTTTTCACATTCTTGGTGAAAAGGGGAAGAAGAAAAAACGTATACAGACGAGAGAAGAAAAAATATTTATTTTAGCAAACGATTGCTTGACTGGTGATCCTTCAATTCACGATTTATCCCTCAGTCAGGTTCATTTTCTCATAAAGCAAACGGCTTTTAAATCATATTGTCCTTGAAAAAAGTCATTACAACCGGTATCCTTGCACAGGACATGAGTTCTATTTGCTCAAATGGATGCAGAATTGCCAAATGCATGAAAGAATATTTTGTATACAGAAAGAACTATAAAGGAACCTTCAGCTCAATGCTTCTAGCAAAATCTCTATATCAAAAACTCTGGGATGACAGTCCATTTTTGCTCAAACAACTACCTGGAATTGGAATGGTGACTGCAAAGGTTTTTACTTCATCTTTTATTGCTTTCTGAAAAATGTTTATTAGGTTGTAGGTGAAACTCGCTCGTGAGAGAATCCTTTCAATTGTTCTTTTCAGGCGTTGCATTCTATGGGAATCAAATCATTTGAGGCACTTGCTGAAGCGGATCCAAGGAAAATAGAGATAGTCACAGGCAGAAAGTACCCATTTGGGAATCATATCAAGGAGTCATTATCATCCTTACCACCGGAAGTGGACCTGAAGCTCGAGGAAGCTGAATGCGGTAGACAAGGGAAGGCCAAGCTCATCGTAACATTAACTAGATTGCCCCAGGCTTACCGACCAAATAAACGACATTACGCTGATATGGTTTGTTGACTTAAATGTCTGTCTATTTTTCACTAAGAGTTGACCGTTGCAACAGAGAATTCTGTCTTGCAGATTGTTGGCCTAGAAGAAGATAACCAGATTCTCTTTCATGAGAAAATAAGGTGATTACTTTTGAAACTTTGATGTATAAGTTTAAGAAAAAAACTGGGCGTGGATTTAATCGAGAAAAAGGATAGAGATTCGAGCTTTGGATATTTATAAATTTAACTACTTTTTTGGGTATGTTTAAACTTATCGTGTTTGATTTCATTGTTCCAAATTACCTTACTCTGTTTAACTAGATTTCTTTTTGGTGCAGCAGAGTAGATGAATTCTCCAGGTACTCGAGATTAATCTTTTTGTAGCTCATTAACCAACAAAGTTTTCTTATGTGTCATATAAGTCATGAGTCCATTGTATTAAGATTCAGAGGCATCAAATGGTGAGTTTACATTGAGCTTATTTTGAGCCTTGCTATTTCTTTCCTAATTCCATAAGGTTATTGAGAGGGCAAACATTTCCTTACCCCATATGAATTTTTGTTGGGGAAAAGTCAACCTTTTTGTTCAAATATATCGAACTTGACCAGAAAATAGTAACTATAGCATCAATACAACCTTATCTTACTACTATTTTGCTCTTTCTGCAGCCCTTACAGTGCAGTTGTTCTTGTCTCACATCCTCAACAAGGAAAGTTGACGATTAAAGCTGACCTTATTTTTGATGAATACAGTAAGAATCTATGCCGTTTCAAAAGTTCATAGACCCTCTTGCATGGACAAAATTCCTAGTTCCCTTGGATAGACTTTTAAGAGTTTCTTCACGTAGTTGGCATTGATCTCCACCGAAAACTTCAACTAATGGAACGAAATTCAAACGCGAGAAGCAAATGGGGAAGAATACCGCCGTCCTCCTTTCCTCCACCTGAGGAAGTATACATCATAGACAATGACAGTGAACCTCTACCACAAGCTGCAGTAAAAGAGCCTCCCAAATCTTGCGACTCGAACTCGTTACTAGATTCCATGTGAGTGATCTTCTCCTAGATCCCTGAACTCTTCAAGAACTGAATAGGAGACCTTGAAATCTGTAACTTAATTTGAGTGTTTAAAAAGTATACAACGATGAGTTTGGAGTACGTAAATTTAGTGGTCTATTTAATACTTTTTGCTCCTAACAAAACTTTTCAGGCCGAGTTTCAACCTCCTAGACGAAGAGTTTGAGGACGGTACGTAAATTCCTGAGAGTCAGAGCGCAACTCATGTGCTTTGTATCAAATTCCTCTCCTTGATTTCTTTCTGAAAGTAACTTAAAATTATTGCAGCCGAGCCTGCAGCTGGCAACGACGAAGATGAATGCAAAATCATCACTGAACGAACTGTATTTGACCACATACGTAAGAAAGCCAAAAGCTTCCCTGTGTTGGCTGCTTCAAAAAATAGTGCTTATTCACCAGCACCAGAGACATATAGTTTCACTAGAAACACGCAGCCGCTAGAATTCCAGGTTGAAGCTTTGGAAGAGAAACAGAGAAATGAACTTTCCCCACATACTAAAGTGGAGTCGTTTTCAGGCTTCAGAGAGGAAGTTGGAAATGAATTTCGGACTCTCCAAAACCACTTCCCCTCTGGACCACATTTCATGGATGACGAAAAAGGTACGCATCTATTTGGCTTAAATGTAAGCTTGAATGAAAGTTTTATTTGGGTCAAAATTTTATTTAACTTTCAATTGATAGTCCCAATTTAACATTCTAAGTTTCAATGTAGTTTAAATCTACGGCTATAGTTTACCTCTAATCTTCATTGTAAAAGTGCTCAAGTAGATCTCTAGATATTTAATGAGATTACATTATATTTTTCATCTATTAGACATACAATTTAGTTAAAGTATAGAAATAAAACTGATAATTTAACACATTTTTATGATAGCTTGGATGGTGCATATTGGATCAAGAATGCCTTTTCAGCCCATACCCAATTTATACTTATACTTTGTTATAGACATATTCTAACGATTGCCAAAAAAATTTCAGGGGAATTGGGTCTCCAGACAGAAGAAAGTAAAATCATCATAACGGAGGAAACCATATTTGATGATATAAAAAGAAAAGGTAACAGTTTTCCGGTTGTATCCCAAATTTGTGTGAATACACCAGGTGCATACAGCAAATTGAATCGGGCTTCAGATGCAGAAGTGGCATCCATGCAAATGCTGTCTTTTGATATCTCCATGATGAAGGAAAACAAGCGGCCACGTCCAGCGAGCCCTAATATCAGCAACACCTGGAACCACCCGAGCCCACCTGTAGAAACCAAAAAGAACTGCTGCTCGCTAGAAACTGCCACCGAGACCAGTGAAGTAGATCCTTTCGTTGGATTTAAGAGCGTTTTTTCTTTCCTCTGACTCCTTTCTTATCTTACACCGATTCATTCTTTTATTTTCCTTCTTGCTTGATCGTGTATGGAGAATTGTGTCATTTCATACCTAGATGCATTTCTTAAAATTGTTTCGGAATAATCTTTTAAAATTTTGGAAAAATATCAATTTTTACCGCCATATTTGTTTGTTGCATCTTTTTACCACAAATTTTGTTTTCATTAAATTGTACTTAAAACTTAAAAAATAGGTATTTCAACTTTAAATCCAAACTTGAAAAAATATTGAACTTGTCACAATATTCCTATATGTTTTCCTACAACAATTGGTAAGATTTCAAAGACCTATTGAGTTGCACATTGTGAGTTCTTGTAAAATTGTTGAAAAGTTAATTTGTACATTAATCAACTTTACATTTATTGAAATTAATGAATTACTAAGAATTTCACATTACTTTTTGTCAAAATAAGTAATAAATTATTGAAATTTTAATAGATGGTAGAGGTTTAAAAGGTTCATTACTAAAATGGTTAATTATAGTTTATTATAAAATAAATTAAATTAAAAATAATATGTTATTTACTGAAAAAAAAAAAAAAACAAAACGATATATTTTATTTTCCATGTCTGAGCATCTAATTAGGTTTTGAAAATAAACATGTGTTTAGGAAGTGATTTTAAATAAATTCATTGTTGGCCAACCTTACTAAATAAATAGAAAAAAGACGGTTAATTAAACCCCACATATTTAGGCTCCTTCCCTATAACGCCCAAACCTCGGCGATGAGATGAAAGCCAGACTCATTCGAACCGCCATGTCAAGTGCCACACTGTTGTCTTCATCTCTTGCCCTCAAGAACCCTTGCTTCCACTTCTCCTCCACCTTTTCTACTCCTTTCAATGGACGTCTTCTCAAGAATCAGCTTCCTTGCCCAATTCGCTTCCCTGCCGTTTCGCTTCGATGCTATGCATCTTCTTCTGGTGTTGATCGAGTGCGCGTCTTGAATCCTGTTGTCGAAATGGACGGTAATATATCGTGTTTGTGGCTTCTTAATCAATCTGTTCTAATCGAATTGAATTGAGTATGATTTTGGAATGCGTTTCTGGCTGTATTTTATTTTATTTTTTTATTTTTATTTTTGGCTAGAACTCAGTTTGAAAACCTAGGAGTGTTGATTACTGAGTGAATGTTGTTTGCATGTGAACTCAGTTTCCTGTCGCTTCAAATATTTCAACTTGAGCTTGACTTGTCTGGTCTTTATCTAGTTCTGATTATTGAATTGATCAGATTCATGTGTTGTGAACTTATATTTTCCATTTGGATGCTTGTTACGGCTTGACTGATTTTGATGATTTTTTACTATTAGGTGATGAAATGACGAGGATCATATGGACAATGATAAAAGAGAAAGTATGGTTACTCCTACACGAAATTGTTTCGATTTTAATCTTTTCGAGGGAGATGATTTGTTCTGATACTGTTTCTTGTTTTCAATTACATTGTAGCTTATTTTCCCGTTCCTGGATTTGGATATAAAGTATTATGACTTGGGGATACTGAATCGGGACGCTACTGATGACAGAGTTACTGTAGAGAGTGCAGAAGCCACTCTTAAGTATGTTCTACTAGTAAAATTTCAGCTAATATTTATTTGGGGATTTTCTTATTTTGGATTCAACAATGTTTATTCGCTTGTGCTCAATGGCGTGTTCTTTCAAAAGTGGTCAGAAGCTGTTCAAACTGTAGATAATGTATTTTTGGGTGGAAGGCTGAGACAAGGAAGCAAAGAAATTAGCTGATAATTGATTGCATAGGGAACATGGCTATGAGTTTCTACTCGATTGGCATACTTTATAACTTGTTGATGCTTATATGAGGTGTAATTTTCTAATTGAGACGAGGACGGAGAAACAATTAGTTGGTGAAGATAGTATCATTAATTTCAGGTCTAGAAAAGCAATTAGAACTAAACATCCGCTCGATAATAGAGTACACATTACTTGAGTTCTTGTGCTTATCTCAGAGTTGTTCTTTTTGTCCTCCTTCGAACATTGTGAATGCAGGTACAATGTTGCTGTAAAATGTGCTACAATCACTCCAGGTGCGTCATTTGTATCCATGCCAATCTGATATTTTAGAGTCACTAAATCATAGAGCATCCCGATTGAATTTTCTTCATGGATGTAATATTGGCAATAATTATCAGCTTTAATTGATTTCTCTTGATCTTTATCTCATTTTTCAGATGAGGCCAGAGTTAAAGAGTTTGGACTTAAAGCTATGTGGAGAAGTCCCAATGGCACAATTAGGAACATTCTTAACGGTTTGTTGGCTAAATATACTATCTTATTTTTCAAGGAACATTCTTAACAATTAGTGCAAGTGTAATTTGGACACGACACTACCTAAAAAGAATAAAGAAGAAAAATCCTAGTCCTTTTTTTTTTTTTTTTTTTTTGGGAGTTCGAAAATCT
>NW_019268518.1:6064690-6136457 GCF_002738365.1 Cucurbita moschata
TTTTTTTTTTTTTTTTTTTTTTGGGAAGTTCGAAAATCTTAGTCTAATGTGGTTAAGATTTTGTAATTGGGAAATTAGGGTTGAGAGGGAACCATAGTATTTTGGCTGTAGAAATAAGAGGGCGAGAAAAGGTTTTGGACTTGATCAAATGGTTGGCTTCTAGTTGAGGTACCCATTCTTAGGATTTTGGGAATTTCCAATCCTTTTGGTGGCTATACCAATTGGAGACCTTTTCTGTGAGCTCTATTTATGTTGGATTTTTACCTTTATGTTAATATATTTTTAATGTCCTATTATGAGAAAAGTATGAGCTTCATCATAATAATAATACATTTTGTACAGGTACCGTTTTCAGAGAACCTATCTTATGCCAAAACATCCCGAGAATTGTTCCTGGTAACTTTCATTGTATAATCTTGTCTTGTAATACATAATCCATTATGGAACATTATACAGTACTTGGTTGGATACAGGTTGGAAGAAGCCCATATGTATTGGTAGGCATGCTTTTGGTGATCAATATCGTGCCACTGATACCATCATCCCAGGGCCTGGAAAGCTTAAAATGGTGTTTGGTGAGAAAAATTTCTTTTCTTCACTCATTCTCATGTATTTTTCTGGGAAAATTGTTCTTATTTATTTATTTTTGTTTCTATTCAGTTCCAGAGAATGGGGAGACACCAAGAGAGCTCGAGGTTTATGACTTCAAAGGACCAGGCATAGCACTTACTATGTACAATGTTGACGAGGTTGGTTATTTTGTCTACTTCATCAAACTTGTTCGATTTTTGCATCACATAAATTACCCTTTTAACACGTTCCTATACAATTGGTAGTCTATTCAAGCTTTTGCAGAGTCATCAATGTCACTGGCATTTGAGAAGAAGTGGCCCCTGTATTTGAGCACCAAAAATACAATTCTCAAGAAATATGACGGCAGGTAATTTTTACTTGTTTCCCTATATCTAGTTGATTCTACTGTTGATATCTACTTTCAGTTTCCTAGAAATTGTCAAAGTGAGTTTATTTTAGTACTGGCCTGCAGGTTTAAAGACATATTTCAAGAAGTGTATGAGGAGAAGTGGAAGCAGAAGTTTGAAGAATATTCGATATGGTTCAATACATTTTTAACCTACTCGGTTCTCTGTAGTTATGCCTAATCTATTGCCCATGGCTGAATGTATTTTGGTATGGCGTTTAGGTATGAACATCGGCTTATTGATGATATGGTAGCCTATGCTGTAAAAAGTGAAGGTGGATACGTTTGGGCTTGCAAAAATTATGATGGGGACGTTCAGAGTGATTTGCTTGCACAAGGTAACGCCCTCAACTTTTCTATTGTCTGGTGTCTATTAATAGCACGTGCTTTAATAATTTAAATATCAATAATATCTAATAGTATTGTTCAATATAAAACTACTTCTACTTGGTCATACTTTTATCATTTTCATTCTTGATGTCTCTATTTGATCAGAATATGCAAGTTACTTTTGGACATTAACATCACGTATTTTGTTGTTAATATAAATAATCTTTGTTCTTGTCTTTATTGTTTGTATTGAGTATGAATGCTTCTTTTCCATTGGCAGGATTTGGTTCTCTGGGGCTGATGACTTCTGTATTGGTGAACACCTGAATATGAAATTGATCAATTCCATGGACTCATAACCTTGACAAACGCCTTAAAAATTGAAATTTATTGCAGTTGTCATCTGATGGGAAGACGTTGGAAGCTGAGGCGGCTCATGGCACTGTAACACGGCACTACCGATTACATCAAAAGGGACAAGAAACCAGTACAAATAGTATTGCTTCTATTTTTGCATGGTCACGGGGGCTTGAGCATAGGTATTATCCCAATTTGTAACTTTGCCCGGATGATGTTGAAAGTGTCCATTGTTACTGCTCTCTAGTATTTTCCTTTCAAGGGTTTTAGATCTTTTTTTTTTTTTTTTTTTTATGACCATGAGTGTCTCAACTAATCTTGGCAATCATTTCTCTTTTACATTTGGTTGCTATGGTATCCTAGGTAGGTAGCCACCATGGATGGGACTTATTCCTTTTAAGCCCTTTATTAATCTCATGGTCCTTATTTGACTACTAAGTCAATCCATGATAGTTGTTTTTTCGATTATTTGATACTTCGATTATTTGATACTTCAATGTAGTTAACCTTGGTTTAAAGTTATCGAGGTAGAGTTGAGATCTCTTCTTCCTTTTTCCCTTCTCGAGGTAGGGTTAATGTAATCCCGACAAACATTTCTTCGTTCCCAATATTGCTTGGGGTTTACAATGGTGTGCATAAATTTGTGTTTTTTGTTCCTTCTAAGTAGCGTTACGGAATCTAGTTCTGTCTTCACTAGAGGCACCTAAACCAACCATCGTTTAACTAAACTGCTGCAACTCTATAATTTGGATACATATTTGTAATGGGGAATTGTGAAGTAGTAAACTAAGTAGGAACTGACCATTTTTAGCTACGATTAAATGTTTTCAGGGCCAAGCTAGATCAAAATGAGAGGCTACTGGATTTTGTTCAGAAGTTGGAGGCTTCATGCGTTGAGACAGTGGAATCTGGGAAAATGACCAAGGATCTTGCCTTACTGATACACGGACCCAAGTAACAGTTTAAACATTTCATCTCATTCCCTACTCTGATTTTTCAAGCTTAGAATTATTTAGATTCGTACTATACTTGCAGGGTATCAAGGGAGTTTTACTTAAACACAGAGGAATTTATTGATGCCGTAGCACAGAATCTGGTGGCAAAACTCCAGCGACCTCCTGTAATGGTCAACTAAATGACTAGTTATTGAAGATGGAGATTTGATTTCCAGGTACAAAGATTCTTTACTACCTTTTCTACAGAAACAGAAGTTAATGAATGGCTGAATGATTTCAAAATAATTGATTGCTGTAGGACTGATTCCATGGCCGTTTATGGTTTTACACTATGTTGTTTAATCAATTCCTCTCCTTGATATGTTAATAGAGCTGAAAACCAGAAGCATTTTATTAAACAATTTGATGGACGTTTTTAAAATATGGGTGACCCCATGATGGACCCTTCTCAAGAGCCTACCTATAATCTCTTGTTGCAGATCTTTTCCCTATTCGTCCACGAGCAAGGGCTGTTTATTTCATAGGAATCTTTGATATCACGAGGTGAGTATCTATCCCGATTCTCATGTTCTATAAAAAGTGGCATTCGACCAGTTATTTCCATATATCACGTTCTTGGTGGGATTTTTTTTTTTTTTTTTAATCAAATACTTTATTGCACCAATTCTTGTTACATCATCTCTCATAATATTTAAAAATAATTTCAATGAAATTGGTGTAATGTGTTAACGTTTACATTGCTAAATGCAATTAGCTTATATATTTATGTCATATCCATATCCGAATAAAATTGTTGAGGTTTTATAACATGTAAATTTCCATTATGTGACATTTTTTGGGGTAAATTTATCAATGTCTATATGCAAATTTGATACGTTCGAACAGATGTCTTAATTTTATCGGTCTCACAATTATTTTAATTCATGAAATATGTAAATTAAAAAAAGAGAAATTTAGGTGGGGAAATCCCATCCACAATTTCTTGCCCCATTCTTATCCACTCTCTAAAATCAAATCACGAGATGTAGACCAGACTAATATCAATACCATATTCGATAGGAACTTATTTTAGTTGTGAAACATAACTTTTAAATCCGTGAATAATTCATTGTTTTTCACACCACTTTTATAATGTTCGAAGTAAGCAGAGAATGGATGTGTTTTACGAAAGCTCGCTTCAAATTTCGAAGTTAGTCAATGTTGAGTGGGCCTTGTTTACTTCTGAACCAGTAATTCATGGCGCCAAATTCCGTGTTTGCAAACCCCACTGCTCTTGATTTCCCAAACGACATTCCATTTCAGCCATTAATTTCCATGGCCGATATCCAGATCTCGATTAGACATCTTCCACCGTAACATCTTGATTCTGTCTCTTCTTTTCATTCCTCCGTCCACTCTCCGGCAACCGGACCTCCTTCCACGGGAATAAACGAACGTCTTCTGTTTAATTGTTCGCTCTCTGGGAGTCATTGGCCTTCGAGAGAAATGCAGAGCGCTGTATTGGCTTTGGCCATGTGTTTTTCCCCCAACACTCCTGCTAGGGCTACTTCTTTTCCATTGCCTCTAATTTCATGCCGACTTCGAAGCCCTAATTTGCCTCACTTTCCTCACATTGTTCCGTTTCGTTCCTTCTCATCCTCGATCGCTGTTTCTTGCTCCGGATTCAGTTCGAGGCTCCAGAAATTCACGAGAACTGCGGCTTCCTTGCCGGAGAGCGCCGGCGAGGCTGAGGAATCGGCCGATTTCGTTAACAATCTGCGACTTGGTTCAATGTTTGGTGTTTGGTACCTCTTGAATATCTACTACAACATTTTCAACAAACAGGTTCTGATTCTCTCTTTTCCTTTTTTGTTTCTGCACTGTTCTTGTTTGCTAGCTTGATTTTCTACTTGATGAATGAACATGAACGACAACTCCCGAGTTTTTTATTTTTTATTTAACTAAATGAATAAAAATAATCTTTGCGAATAATATCCTTAAATATAAAAAAAAAAAAAAAAAAAAAATTAAACAATGGAAATAACTAGCCTTTTATTTAATAAAATACCTTGAAGTCTCTAACCGTTTTAAAAGTTTAATTAAATATTCATGAATTTTCTACAATAATATTGAAATATTTGTTGTTAATATATGAGATATTGATAGACTGTTTTCTCTTTTTGTATAAGGGTAAAAGATTTTAATGTTAATTTTAAAATTTTAGAGGTATTTTTAAAACATGAAAATATATTTTTTAATCTTCTTATAAAATGTTTGAGGGTATTAATGTATTTTTTAGATTTTTTATAAAATTTTAAGGATATTATTCTAAAATTGAAAGATTAGGAATTTTTTTTTTTAAGACTAAAAATAATAAGAATATTTTTATTAATTTAGTAATTTTTTTTTAAATGATGAAAATTCCATTAACATTAAAAAGCCGTACAAGGTCGGCGGTTTGTGGGGGTAGTTTTGTCAATTAACACAGATTGAGATTGGATTAATACTGGTGAGGGAGAATATTTCAATTCGGTCAATTTACTATTTTTCTATTGTTTTTTTCATTTTAAATATTTGGAGTGTTATTTATATATATTCTTTCCATTTTATTGAAAAAATAATTGTAAGGTCAACGTCCACCAAAAAAAATAACCCCACTAATCGAAAGCTACACATTGAACTACGAAAGGTCGTTATTATTGCACCATAATACTTTCAATTCTAAAAATTAAATTTCACTAAATATTCATAATTGAAAAAAAAAAAAAAAAAAAAGGCTGGATGTAAATACTGATAAACTATTAATTAATGTGATAAATATCTTTTTTTTTTTTAATATTTGAATGAAAAAAAAGACATTATAATGTGCAGGTTCTGAAAGCCTTCCCCTTTCCAACTACGGTGACAGCTTTTCAATTCGCGTGTGGGACGGTCATGGTAAGCTTAATGTGGGCTCTCAATTTTCATCCCAGACCCAACGTCAATCGCTCCCAGGTATTATATTATATTACTTTTAACTGAGTAATGTGAAATTGGTACTCTTAACATATTAGATGAATTGGTTTGTATTCAATATCTGTTCTTCAGTTTGCTGCCATTCTTCCGCTGGCTGTAGCGCACACCATGGGCAACATATTGACCAATGTGAGTCTTGGCAAAGTTGCGGTTTCATTCACTCACACCATCAAAGCAATGGAGCCCTTTTTCACTGTCCTTCTCTCTGCTTTCTTCTTGGCTGAGGTACCTCAACTTCAATCCACTTCTATTTCTTCTATCACTCTTCATCTTCACCCCTAATTATTTCACCCCTAATTATAACGGTTCAATCCCACCACTAGCAGATATTATTCTCTTTGGGCTTCCCTTCAAGACTTTAAAATGTGTCTACTATGGAGAGGATCTAGCCCTACTCCGACCCGTGCCTCGCATCGTTTGGTGTGTCAGTAAGGATGTTGGCCCCCAAAGGAGGTGGATTGTAAATTCCCACCTTAGTTGGAGAGGGGAACAAAACATTAAACATTTTTTTATAAGGGTGTGAAAATATTTCCCTAGCAAATGTATTTTAAAACCTTAAGGGGAAACCATAAGGAAAAACTTAAAGAGGAAAATACTACTAGTGGTAGAATTGAGCAGTTACAATTGGTATTAGAGCTTGGAACTGAATGGTCTACCAACGAGGATGCTGGGCGGGTCCTTAAGGGGAAACCATAAGGAAAAACTTAAAGAGGAAAATACTACTAGTGGTAGAATTGAGCAGTTACAATTGGTATTAGAGCTTGGAACTGAATGGTCTACCAACGAGGATGCTGGGCGGGTCCCTAAGGGGATGAATTGTGAGATCCCACATTGGTTAGAAAGGAGAATGAAACATTTCTTATAAAAGTGGAAATCTCTCCCCAATACATTTTAAAAAATGAGAATCAAAAGTGAGAATCGAATGGATAAATTGTTTGATTTTTGTGCTGCATCCATACGCAGAGGCCCACATTTTGGGTTGTTCTTTCGCTCATACCCGTTGTAGGAGGAGTGGCACTCGCATCTTTTACTGAAGCCTCATTTAATTGGTAAGATCACATCTCATATCATTTCTTTGGGCTGCATAACTTTGTTCCTCATTTGGTTACAGGATTGGGTTCAGCAGTGCCATGGCTTCAAATCTCACAAATCAATCACGTAATATCTTCAGTAAAAAGCTCATGGTCCACAAAGAGGTACCAACTTTCAACCATTTCGTTCTTCTACTGCTTATACACTTAAATATTTACAATAATATCAGCGAATGTGTTTTCTCTTTGACTTTGGCTGTTGAGCAGGCACTGGACAATATCAATCTCTTCTCTGTAATTACTATCATTTCATTTACCCTGCTGGTTCCCTCGGCTCTTCTCCTTGAAGGCACTAAATTTAGTCCTTCATACCTGCAATTAGCTGTAAGTCACCAAATATACATTAAACTAGTTTCTATTTGATGGGTCTGTCCCTAATCTTCTTAATTTCAGGCAAATCAAGGGTTGAATGTCAGCGAGCTATGCATTAGGTTGCTTCTATCTGGCATTTGTTTTCATAGCTACCAGCAGGTTAGTGACAAAATAGGCATAACTCAGCGTTAATTGTCACGTATTCTCGACTAAGAGGTCAGAGATTCAAACATCGAACTAAAAAAACGGGGGGTTTTGGTGGGTTTTTGGTGGGCAGGTTTCTTATTCAATACTACAGGAAATTTCACCAGTAACCCATGCAGTAGGGAACTCTCTGAAGCGGGTGGTGGTGATAGTGTCCTCTGTTATTTTCTTCCAAACAGCCGTCTCACATCTAAACGCCCTCGGTATTGTTCTCATACCCTTCTTGAATGGAAGGCTTCTGATGATCATAGTATTATTGTTATTAGGGAATGGAAATGGAAGGCTTATGGGCGTGAGAATCTTTGGTTGCAGGAACTGGGATTGCTCTCGTGGGAGTCTTTTTGTATTCAAGGGCTAAGCGTATGAACTCAAAGCCGAAGACTCTATAAATGAATCTAAATACAAACACAGTTTAGTTTAGGATTCGATTTTGTTTTTTTTTGTTTTTTTGTTCTTTTTTGTGTTTGTATTTATAATTTTGTTCCTCTCTTCTTTTTTTTTTTTAATATTATTTCAAGAAATTTGTCGGTCGTGTCGTCGAGTAACAAATAGCAATAGTACGTAGGATTCGATGAACGGAAGAGAAGCCTCGAAGCCAACCCAAGCGATGATTGCCACTCGAAGGCTTGAGGTAGAAGATTGGAAAATAGTGTGACTAGTTCACTAGGTTCTACTTCATTGAACTTAACCTGTTCATAAACTTGACCTTAAATTTAAAATTTAAACATTAAGTAAGAGCGTAATCCACGAGTTATGTATTGAAGATCCCGAACATGGCCTTAACATTTTATAATCTCATTCAACATTTAGGAGAGGAAACAAAAATTCACAGCAAATTAAACATAAACAAGATCATTCAAAATTGAACTCGAGAAATTTACCTGTCATCCAGTAACATATAGCAATAGTACGTAGGTTCCAATGAACGAAAGAGAAGCTTCGAAGCGAGCCCAAGCGAAGATCGACACTCAAAAGCTTGAGGCAGAAGGTTGGGAAGTAGTACACCCAGTTCACCATGTTCTGTCACAACGAACTCAATTTGTTCCCGAACTTCACCTTAAATTTAAAATTTAAACATTAAATAACAGCTTAATCCACAAATTATGTACTGAAGATGAATTCAATCTGTTTCCGAACTTGGCCTCCACATTTTTAATCTCATTTAAGAAAGGAAACAAAAATACCCAGCAAATTAAACATAAATAAGATCATTCAAAATTGAACTCAAGAAATTTACCCGTCATCCAGTAACAAACAGCAATAGTATGTAGGATCCAATGAACAAAAGAGAAGCCTCGGAGCAAGCCCAAGCAAAGAACAACACTCGAAAGCTTAGAGGCAGAAGGTTGGGAAGTAGTATACCCGATTCACCATGTTCTATCACAACGAACTCAATCTGTTCTTGAACTTAACCTCAAATTCAAAATTTAAACATTAAGTGTAACAACGTAATCTATAAGTTATATACCAAAGATAAACTCAACCTGTTCCCGACCTTCACATTTTTTATATCTCATTCAACATTTAAGATGAAAACAAAAATTCACACGAAAATCAAACACAAGCAAACATAAACAAGATCATTCAAAGTTGAACTCCGAAATGAAACCCTAAAAAAAGAGTTTCCCTTCCATGTGCGGACGAGTTTCGAGTTTGTTTTTGCAGTTTTAAACCCTAATTATTATGATATTATAACATGTATTGTATTTAGATGATGCATATAGATAGTAATATGGATCAAAGATTTCCCTGACAAATCAGCTCCAGCAGATCCATCTCCGATTTCATCTCATCATTCTGCATCAGATTCAAACACTCCATCTCCGTCCCGGAACCGGAACCGGAACCCGACCCCGAACCCGACCCGAACTCGAAGTAGAATCCCCCGCCGTTCGCCGCCGCAGGGCTGTGGCTGTCCACTAGCTGCGGCATCGAATCGGATATTTTGCGGTCTCCGGCAGTGACGGAATTGATGTAATTTTGAAGGATGGAGCTGTTGGAATTGGAATCACGGTATTTTCCTTTCAGCTTCTTGGAATTCTGGCGGCGTTTGGTGGCGTTCCAGTGGTTTTTTATGGTGTTTTCAGTCCTTCCAGGCAGCCGCCGGGCAATCTCCGCCCATCTGTTTCCGATGTCTTTGTGAGCTTCTATTAATATTCTGTCTTCATCTTCACTCCATGTGTCTTTCTGCACCCACATACCATTTTTTCATCACAATTCTTATAAATAATAATAAATTCAATTTAGAGCCTAAAAAATAAATAAATAAAATTTTTAATTAGCTCTAAATTTTAAAAAATAAATATAAAAATTTTACTTTATATTAACTTATTTAATACATTTTAAAAATTTATTAAAAAAATTTAGGGACTTATTATACATAAAACTGATGGACCTCTACCCGTTCAGAAAGTAAATAGACATAAACATAAATATTAAAAAATTAAAAATTAAGCTGATAATTTACTATATTAACTTTAATTTATTTAAAAAAATAAAATTTTGACCACATTTAAAGAGAAACTAATTTAGAAAAGAAAGAAATTTAATGAATAAATAGATTTATTTTTAATAACTAAAAATAAAATGGGTTTTGGGCGTTATTTATTTATTTTTAGACCAAAATTTATGAAGGCCAAATGCCAAAAAAAGCTAATTAACTAAGGAAAGATGATTCTCAATTTACTGTTACAAAAATTTGCTCAAATCATTGGATTTTTCACACAAAATCTTCACTAATTGAAATTAAACTCACATAATCACTCAATCACTCATATTTTTCTTTGCTTATATAAATAAATTAAGAAACAAATGAAGGCAATTTTTTTTTTATTAAATAGCGCCTAATTTCCGCTTCTTTCTGAGTTGTCAACTAGATATAGACAAACGGTAGAGATGGTAAGTACTTAAAAATCCATAAAAATGTGTCGAAAAAGATCATGCGTCTTCAAAGAAAGACCAAAACGTCACGCTATATCTCAAAACAACGCGCCACGCGCGTTGAGATAGCGAATCATTCGTTTTGAAAATTAAATAATATGCTATAAACTGCATGTTGACATATATGCAAAATGTATGGTATGCCGGTAGGAATACGCATGTAATGTGTGATGGACATGCTTTCTACGCTAACAAAACACGGAATTATTAATACGCTCGAGCATGTATGTATGTATGTATGTATGTATGTATGCATGCATGCATGTATGTATGAAGAAAAAAGAGAGGGAAAAAAGAAAAAAAACCCTGATGTCTGGTCTGAGGTGGTTGTGCCATCTCTCTCTGCACTGCTTCCCAACTCTCCCTTCCAGCATTTTTGCAATTTGTGACCATTTTTTGACTCCATATTCATCAACCAGCTGCACCAACAATCTGGAAATACAATCAACGGCCATGATTAAATCTCATCAAGAAAAAAAACCCTAGCTCAAGAACATAAAATTAAATCAAAATTCAATTTTTAAGGTACCTGTCTTCTTGAGGAGTCCACTGTCCTTTTACGATGTTCGGCAGCTTGGTCGGAGGAGGGCGGTTCTCCTTTCTCGACTGAATTCTTTTTTTCTTCTTGTTCTGATCGTATCCATTGTCGGTATTATAAGAGATCTCATCAAGAAACCACCGCCCTACAGTTGCTGGTCCCAGCCCTAAATGAGTACTACTACTACTGCTGCTGTTTGGCGGCTGAGAAAATTGAGGCACAAAGTTTCCTGGAAAATTTGTCCAAACGGCTCTTGACCCTAGAAGGCCATGCATGAACTTGGCCCCATTTTCAAAGGTGTGATCTTTGGAGAATTCATTGCCAAAAGGTTGAAAATTTGGATCGAAGGTTTGGGTTGGCATGCCTGAAAGAAGGGTTTGTAAGGACCCAGCAATTGAGAACTGATGACGATCGAGCTCGTGATGGCTCGACGAGTCAGATCCGTTGATGGGGAAGTGATGAAGATATTGATGATACCGATTATGATTATGATTATGATCATGATCATGTTCACGATCACGATTGAAGTTGTGGAGCTGCAAATTATGGAACAAACCCTTGGATGATGATGGGGAGGTGGCTAATTCCATGGCGGAAAATTCGCCGGTGTCATCGTCGTTGTCGTCGTCGTTGAGCTTCCGCTTCGACTCTGGCTTATCGGAGAAGAAGCTCGAGAGGAGCGGGAGATCATCTTTGAAATTGGAATCGAACTCCATGCAGCAGAAGCTAAGGTAGAAGCAGAAGAAGAGGGAAAAGTTGAAAGCTTCAAAGGTTGGTTTTTCTCTCTTTTTTCATATGAAAATGTCTGTAATGTAATGTTATTACAGGGTTTTATTAGTGAGGAAAGGCAAAGGCAGTGGACCCCATTGGATCTTGAGCCGTTGGATGCTTTTTGATCCAACGGTTCATGTTGCTTGTTGATTATGACTGTTCAGCTCCCTCTCTTTAGTATTTTTAAGGAATAATTAAAATGGCGAAAAAATATAAATAAATAAATTAATTAATTAATCATCATTAGGTCGTTATAAATTATTGTATTTTAGGAAAATTTGTGGGACATGCATGTCCAAGGTGACGTGGAAGACGTTGTTATGTTCTTCGTTAACTTTCATGTTTTGAAAATAATTATTATATATAATTGTTTTTTCCCCCTTAAGATCGCAACTTAATTTGATAATTATGATAAATAAAAAGAGTTATAAAAACAGCTGGATGATCGGACGGTGGAGAAACATCTCTTGAGTTTAGTTGATATTGATTTTTAAAAATATTTACCAATTAAATTGTTATTTTAATAAATAAAAATTTTGGGATAAATAAATAAATAAATAAATAAATAAATATATATATATATATATATATATATAATTTAAGGTAATATAATATAGCGAATGTTGTTCAACTGAACACCTGAATAAAAGGGAATAAAAAGTGGAACCGCGGGGGCATAAAACGGACCGCGGTTAACTTTTCTTCGCCCCTTCGGCCCTCCTCCTTCCATTCAGAGCTTTCCACAGCGCCACCTTTCCAACTCCAGTATTTTTCTGAACTCTCTCTATTGATTTTGTACATGTTCTTCCAATTGATGCCTTGAGTTTTGTAATCGCATGAGAAATTTGTTAGAATATTTCATGTTCTTGCGAATTTTGTTCCAGGGTTTTGAGGTGTTGATTGTTTTGTTTTGTCTTTTCAATTTTTGAAAACTGATTTTGTATCCTTGATTAGGAGGGGGAATCGAGTGGGATTTATTGATCAGATTTTCTTATGTTGGTAGTTTGTGAGACGATCTTTGTTTGGATTTTTGTTTGATTTGTTGCGGATGTTGAGATGAGGATCTCCATTTCATCTTCCCGAAATATACGTTTCTTCTAATTGATCCGTTTCATTTTTCTTTTTCCTTCCTGATGTCTTGTTTTTTTGGCTTCTTCGGGTTGTTGTACTGCCTGCTTGTTTTGATCACTTTTGCGGTTTCTTGTGCAGCTCCTCAGACAAATAGAGATAGCCAGCTAAGGCAAAGCAGAAATGGGGTTGACCTTCACCAAGCTCTTCAGCAAGCTTTTTGCTAAGAAAGAGATGCGCATTTTGATGGTTGGTCTTGATGCTGCCGGTAAGACCACGATATTGTACAAGCTCAAGCTCGGAGAAATTGTCACAACCATTCCTACAATCGGTGAGTTCTTTGTTTTGCGAGACTTTTTCATGAAATGTTAAATTTTGATTGCTTAATTCGAGTTATTGTTACTCATTTTGATTGCTGTTAATTGTGTGCCCCTCGATGTGTTCCTTGCATTATATTGACATACTGTAGCAAATAATATTAGATAGATCATGGAGGTGCTGTGTTTTTTTTTTCAGGATTTAATGTGGAGACTGTGGAATACAAGAACATCAGCTTCACCGTCTGGGATGTTGGTGGTCAGGACAAAGTATACACCTCTATTTTCTCTCTACTCTCTTGTCATTCATGTGTGCTTGTCAGCGTTGTTGGCTTTGGCCTTAGGGACCTGAATATACAACTTGGTGGGGGTTGCTGGCTGTGTTCAGCAGTCTGGTACTGCTGTGCTGATTACGTCTGAATAATAAATTTGGATGTATTTTATTCATCTTATCATATATTCCTTTTCTTCGAGTATAGATTAAGTTTTGGTATCTAGATATGGCAGTATCTCCTACCCGACAAAATATTGGATGCACATTTTTCTTGTTTTAGAATATTACATTACATGTGAGTGAGTGAGTTTGACCTAAGATCTTTTAAAGGAAGTAGGTATGCCTTAACTTCTGAGATATACTCAGGAGAATGGAAAAAGGAGCTACAAGACTCCCCTCCCCTGCACGTGCAGGGAGATTGAGGCTCAAAAGCATAGGGCTTTTTTTTTAGGGTCTCAAGGGGTCTTGGGACTTGGGAGGAGGTTGTTTGAATTTTGACTTCCTTTAATGCCTTCATTTGAGCTGTTGGGTTTTTTTTTTTTTTTTTTTGGTTGTGAGTGTGTTATTCCTTTGTTTTTGGTACTCCATAGTTGGGGCTTTTTTATCTTGTGATTTATATTTCGTGGCTTGTTTTGCCTATGTTTTTGCATCAACTTTTTGTATTCTTTAATTCTTCTTTAGGAGTGTTTTTTTCTAAGTAAAAGATGTTGCTGTTCATAATTGCTTGGAATTTTCAATGCTTGTGTCATGTATCCATTTTGCGTCAATTTCAAGCTTCTAGGTTGCAACTTGCTAGTCAGTGTCATAATTGAGATTTGGGATGACTCCATATATATATTGTTTTAATTTCGCGTGTTTGATTTTTCTACATGACTATGATGAGATATTGTTTTGTTTCGGGTAAATTTGATGGAAACTGATTTATTCATTATTTGTTTTATTAATTGAATAGATTCGTCCGCTGTGGAGGCATTACTTCCAAAACACACAGGGTCTTATATTTGTTGTGGATAGTAATGACAGGGATCGTGTTGTTGAAGCAAGAGATGAGTTGCACAGAATGTTGAATGAGGTGTGGCCCTGTTCGATTTTTCTTTCCATACGATTGAACTTGCTTTCTGTTTTAGAATAAAAGTAGTAGACTGAATGTATTTGCTATAATATCATAGGTTGCTTCCTGTTGTTTGTGAAGATAAATTTCTGTGTACTGATGTAATATTATTATTATTATTTTGTTGGAGTTCAAGGAGTAGGGGGATTCGAACCTCGAACCTTTTAGTTTAAGATACATGTTTTAACCAGTTGAGCTATGTTGAAGTTGGCAATATTAGTTATATTTATGGTTACTTTTCATCTTTCTCACATCAGGTGCTAATGATGGGAAAATTTAGAAATTATTGATCTGCATGTTTCTTCTTTTGGTCTTAATATATACCGAATGGAAACTGGATGATGCTGTATCTGTTATCTTTTCTTTTTCTCTACATATACCCCTGCCACCTGATTGTTTATTTTTTCAGTTTTAGCCTCGTATTGATGTAGAATTCTCTTTCGTTGTTATAATAGTTAAAGCATTTCTCTTATCACCCTCCCCCAAAGAAAAGGAAAATTTTTGTTTCTAGCTTTATACATAATTTGTGGGCATCTGCCAAACTTAAAAGAAAATATACGCTGAGTACCCAACTAATCTGATTTCAGGATGAACTGAGAGATGCTGTGTTGCTCGTATTTGCCAACAAGCAAGATCTTCCTAATGCGATGAATGCTGCAGAAATTACCGACAAGCTTGGTCTTCATTCACTCCGTCAACGACACTGGTAAAATACTTTTATTATTGTTTGTTTCTTTATTTATTATTTCTTCTGAAGCTTAGTTTTATTTCTGCATATGATTTTTTTTAATTCAATTATGTGTTTCGCTGGCTCAATTTTTTAAATATTCCAGAACCTATTACCCTCTTAATGTTGTGCATAGATTGGATTAAAGAGACTGATCGGGGATGCTGCAATTTTGTTTTCTAACCAAAACCAATGTGACTTAGTATCATCTGTTCACTAGGTTGCTCCATGTTTTGAAATTTGGCTTGTCTGCTCCTACTCCGAGCAGCATTATCACTTTACTTTCTTTTTAGAGAACATCTGTTTAAAGATGGAACTAGATTCTTTGACCAAACTTGATATGAGCTTTTCATTTGGCTTTTTTGGAATGTAAGAAGTAAGGGCAGAGAGAGCTTGCGTGGATGAAGCTCTCCTTCCTTTTCATTCTTCTTTTTAGGTTCATCTAGAATTTCATCAGCTTTTATATACACTTGTATTCTAGTTCGTTTCTCACAAATGTTTCATGTGTGATTAGGTTAAGAAGATATACATTAGCTCCAGAAATCCTCCAACCTCATAACCATCCTCAGTTTTAGAATATAAAGTGCAATTGCTAGCAACTTTTTGTCTCGATTACTTTCAACTTTGAACTACCCACTCTTTCTAAACATTGTCTAGAAGACAGCTCCCTTTTTGGATGTGGGAGACTGAACTTGTAGGCGAGTGTGTGTGTGTGTTGCCCATAGTTTATACTTTCATTTTCTTTATGGAAGTATGGTCTTCTGAAAAATTTGTCCACAATGTTGACTTGGGAACTTTCTACCTCAGAAGTTGCTAAATGTGCAGGGATGTGCCATCAAAATTCTATTTTTGAGTGTACTTTTGATCAGAGTATTTTAAGAGAGAAGGATAGTACTATAGAAATGGGTAGAGAAGTTTCCATATCAACCTATTTAAATTGCATTTTACGAACGTTTGACAATTTCTCAACTGGAAATTAAGTGATTGAAGACAGTACACTCAAAAGAATTGGTTTGAGCATCTGTGCTACTATGTAAATTAACACTTCATTTCAGGTACATACAGAGCACGTGTGCAACATCTGGAGAGGGTCTATACGAGGGTTTAGACTGGCTTTCCAACAATATTGCTAGCAAGGTAAGCACAAAAGTCTGTTGACATGATCTGAAATCTCATTTTAACACATTTTAGTTTAAATTTTTTCTTCATGTTTGAATAGTAGAAACTGCGTATTTTCTTTGAAAATCACAAAAAACATTTCCACTTGGCCGGATGAATTTGAGACTAATCCGAAAAAGGGATAAAACACTTGCAGTAAAGGGATAACACACTTACACCACCAATAAAGAGCTGTAAAACGAACCAAATCTTGTAATCCGTTTTGCATTGAGAGCTCTATCTCTCCCTCTTTTGTATACTTCATTTTATCAATGAAATCTGTGCTGCAATACTCACTTGGAAGATCATTTGTAAATCTGGAAGCCTCCCTTCTTTTTACAGGCATGAAGCGGTTGAGGCTCTTGAATGTCAGACTGAGCTGTGGGTAAAGTTTGGCGATGATAGGGGTATGGTTCACTTTTCTCAAGAAGTGTCATTAGCAGCAGAACAGTTTGAAACTTCTATATGTATTTTCTATTTGTATACTTGTGACTTGATCTAAAATGATCAAAACCATGTTATAGTTTCTCTGAGAAGTCAACCTTGTTATAATTTTCTTTGTGATCATATTATTTTGCTTTTTGAGATCTTCTTTGTCTTTCTACTTGGCTATGGAGTTCAGTCGGACAATCTCATCTGGATCATTAATTGCCTCTACAAAATGTTGTGCTAGGCTGGTTGGCGGCTATCTGATGCTGGCCTATTGACCCTGAACTCATCCATCTCCTTAAAATTGGTGAAGTTTTAAAATCAAGTGAAAGATGGTTATCTTTATGGGGTTGCTTTCACTTTTTGCTTGAAGTGTAATATAGGCGGAAATTTCAAGGATCGGTTAAACGTACAATCCGAAGTTGTCCCATTTTGATCTTGTTGCCAATGCTCTCTTATCTTTAACATAAGATCACTGTCTTTTAGGCTCATGGAAAGATAGCCACCACACACATTGGATATAGGAAGTTGAACCCTTGAACCTTGAGACATTTACAAACCAGAACACAGGTTTCCTTTGCTTTTGAATACTATTTCCTTCATTTAACTACAGCCATATATGCCTAGGGAGCTTCATGATTTAGTAGATTTTGTACAAAACATATTAGAGTATCGTCTACTTTTTAGACTATAGACGAGGAAGTTATCTTTATTCATCCCCGTGTCGTTTATACTTTTATGTTTCTGATTGATCTGGGTTCGAGCTATGATTCTATATGCAATTGTTAATCAGGTAGCACTTTTGGAGATATTTAACAAGCTCCATTTTCTGAATTCGAAGCCAACCAGCTTCGAAATTGGACAGTAGCTATGTTCCATATAATAGTGGCTCTTGATGTTGTATAAGATTATTTGAATGTTCAATTGTACTGAATCTCGTGTATAGTGTCACAGTCACGCTGTGTTTACTAAATTTGCTAGTGTTTAGTTTTTACATTTAAATTCCTACTGACTTTTGGTCATTTGGTAACAAAGCAAATGGATGCAGATTCTTGAAACCTATATTTATTTATTTTTCAAAACGATGTCCATGAATTTAAACAACATTTATTACAAATGAATTCAATATCCATGCATTAACATCGCTTCCATCCCCTTTTCTTATAATTCATAAACAAGCATCATGATACACAAGTGTTGAAAACGATTGCTGTAAACTATTATTTAAAACCCTAATGACCTAAGACTATTACAAATTGATTGGGTCCATAACTTTTTAAAGAACATCAAAAAGTCATATTTGTCCTTCAAACTCACCTCCCCTTCTACTTGCCCAAAATGTTCATTCCCCTCATTGACCAATTGATTCATGTCATGCATAGAACGGAAAACAATGTACATGTTCTATATTCCTCATGCATACATACATATAAACATGCCCATTTCACTATATATAAGCCTTCACCCATCCTTACATTTTATTAGCTTCCCACACCAAGGTAGTGAGAAAGGATGGGTACAGAGAGGTTAAGCTCTTCTCAGGATGATAATGAACTGAGAAAGGGGCCATGGACAATGGAAGAAGACTTAATTCTGATGAATTACATTGCCAATCATGGTGAAGGAGTATGGAATTCACTGGCCAAAGCTGCAGGTAAAATTCTCTCTGTTTCTTTTAGCTTCCTTTTTCTTTTTGACAGCAATCTTGTAGATGGGGTGTTTTGGCTTCATGCTTTCTTATGCTGAATGGTATTTTTCTGCATTTGTAGGTCTCAAACGTACCGGGAAGAGTTGTCGCCTCCGATGGCTGAACTATCTTCGGCCCGGCGTTCGGAGAGGCAATATAACTCCTGAAGAGCAGGTCTTGATCATGGACTTGCATTCTAAATGGGGCAACAGGTCAGTTCTCTTGATCTTGTGGTCATGTTTTAAGAGAAGTTACCTGAATTTTTTATGACATTCTATTCTGAAAACAAAGAAAAGTTTTTAAGAACAGCTTCTAATCCACATATCTCTGATGATTATGAATGTTCTTTTTGGAATGTTTGACATGGAAGCAAGATCATCTCTCTGTACAAGATTCCATTTAGGACAGCTTTATTGCACGTTTTAAAAACCTGCTAAAAGGAAAACTGAAGTGATGAGAACTTTCCATTTTTACTCGGTTAGCATTTTCTTTTCATGATCAAAGGAGAATATGGATATAGTGGGAAACTCAGAACAACACGATATTCTAAAATGAAAAATTGGCAGGTGGTCAAAAATTGCAAGACAGCTTCCTGGAAGAACAGATAACGAGATAAAGAATTACTGGAGGACGAGGATACACAAGCATATGAAGCAGCAAGAGGAAGGCGAGAAAGTTGGCGAGCTGATGATATCAATCACTAGCGGTTTGGAGACGAACGACGATGGTGGCATCAGCCCTTGTAGCCAAGTTTCAAGCATTCATAATGTTGCAGAGCCGATGGAGATCAGCCATGACTACCTCCCATCATCTCAAGGAGATATTGAGGCTATGGCCTATGAGCACACAACTTGGCCTCGTGAGAATGGGGCAAATAATGACAACTACTGGAGCATGGAGGATCTTTGGTCCATGCAATTACTTAATTGAACTGTTTGCAGGGAGGAACAAGGAGCCGTGTTTAAATTATGTATAGTTTAACCTTAAATAAAATTTTTCCTTCTATATTTTTTTATCTTTTTTATGGGATGTTCATCAGAAACTCATGTTGATGTTTCTTTGGCTCGGCCAAACCGAGCGGTCTCATTCGATTCACACGTGTCATTACTAGTAGCAAAATTTTACTTAACTTGTGTTATATCGAGCAATCGTCCAAATCTTTTACTTTCAATTTTGCCGAACAAATAATGAATAGTATATATTTTTTTTTGTCGGAAAATAAATTTAAAGTTTAGAAACTCGAAAAGAGCAAAAGTTAAAGATGGGAATAAAAATAAGGAATAAAGGTGAAATTATTTTAAAGTTAGGGACCATAGAAATAAAGTAAGAAAATAAATTTACATTAAATAAAATTATTATATGAGATTTTCGTCAACTTCTTTACTTTAATGTGAGAAAAATATGAGAGCATAGCTTCATGCTACAACTTCACTTACTAGATTTTGGACTAATTTAATCTCATTTAATTAATATTTTTAATGATAATAAATATACACAGTACAAATTAATTTAAAATTTAGTTAAATGAGCTTCACTTTTATTGGGTGGAAAAATATGAAGCCTATGTTGCTATATAAACAAAAATGTTCCTGTACAAGTGCTCCTATGTTGCTCACCGTACTCTCTTCCATCAACCAACCACCTTTGATCAAAAGATAGGATGGCTCGAAAAAGTTTAGTTATGTTTTGGTTCATTTCGATACTGAAATCTAAACAATGATTTGCTATTAACGTGATACTCGAGTAAAAGAGTAATACATGAATGAGAGTTATTCTGAAGATAGTATGACTAAGAAAAATTTAAAAGAATTGAAAGTTTTTATTTATATCAATAAGGTGCAACTTTCTTTTCAGTGGCTCGATCATAGGAATTTCATGGTTAAGCATGTTTTACTTAGAGTAATTCTATATTGGGTGGCCTCTTAGATCCATGTGAGTTGAATGACTCGTCTTGGTATGTGAGAATAGTCTTTACTCTTAGAAAGAAGGAGTAAGTAGTTCGACCATGTTGCAAGAGAATGTTGGAGCCACCAAGTGCAAAATCTATGTTCTGAATTCTGATCCGAATCATAAATTTGGTTTCATTACCTAAATTTATAATTATTAAAATCACGAGCCAAACATTAAAAGAAAATTACAAATGCAAAAAGTCTTCAAAAGCAAATCTTGCTAGAGAAGCATGTATATGTGTGTGTGTATATATAGATCATGATAAAAGCAAATATGTGAAAGTGTGCTTGTCTCTTATTATATAAGCACATGTTAAATAAAAACCATGAAATACACGATATGCACGTGGAACATTTTGGAAAATTCCTTCACGTGTTATGGTCGGCCATATGTGTACAGACATGTCCTAAAATGCTTAGGAGGACGCCCTACAGCATTTTTTTTACCTTAATGGGCCAATCTGCCTTTTGGGTTGGGCTTGGCCCAATTTTTATTGGATCCCGAAACTCTACAATACACAAAGCCCACAAGAAATACTACAACCCATTTCCCGTACTTATAAATGGGCCAATCTTCGTTTGGGTTGGGCTTGGCCCAATTTATTGTTCCTGAACAAAAATTAATATTTTAAACCAATTTATTCATGGAATTATATTAATAGAAACGTGACAGGTATTATGTGGCAGAGGTCGGCCCCGTATCGTTATCCTTCCCCTCGGGCACATGCTTCCAGTTGATCTCTGACGGCGCCCATCTTAAACGACGTTTGTTATCCGTTAAACTACTGACAATCCACGTGGCATCTTTTGTTTTGTTGACCTGCCCTTGGTCCCACTTCTGCGGGTTTTCTTGGCGTAAAAGGAATCTCACTCCAGAAAAATAATCGATGGCTGAGATTGCTCTATCATCTATGATTCTGGTACACCCAGAAGCACTGGATTAGAAGGATAAAAATGGTAATTCAGTCATTTCATTAACTGCCACATGTCGCCAATGTAGGATGGCTGGAAATGGAAACCGATTATCCCTTATAATATTTAAAAGAAAGTAAAATTACCATTTTAGCCTTGAATTTTATTTAGTTATTTTCTTTTATATAAATCCAAACATTTCGATAATTATTCAGCATAAAACCAATTAAATTTATCAATTTATTAGAATATATATGAAATAATTGTTCGCTAAGTTCGCCATTAGTAGATATTATATATTCAATCCATTACATATATTAAAATTTTAAAACCCGTCTGCTAAGTTTTCACACCCTTATAAAGTATGCTAGTGTCTATTGGGAACTCGGCGTCTGCTAGTACAATATTCCACGATTGACTCTATGCAAAAATAAATCTACTTCTAGTACATAGTGTTTGGTTTAACTCATTACGTATAGTCATTAATCTCATAATTTTTTTAAAAAAATTTTACCTCTTAAAAGAAATATTTTTTATTCTCCGCTACCTCGAATGTGAAATCGGGGAGAGATATTGTGAACAAATAAATAAATAAAAAGAAGTAAATAATGGCAACTTTTTCAGAATATTTTGGAAGATATAATGGAATAAGAAGATTGGATTTTTTAAAAAATTGATAATAATAAATTGGGATTATGTAGAGAGAGATTGGATGGACTAAAATGGTAATTTGAGCTTGGAAAGAAAACAAAGAAAATATTGTATTTTTATCATCTTGTTTGTTGGAGTGCTTCCAAGGGAGGGGAGGGCTATGTTGTCCAGAATCGGCTGCACCTCCGAAGACCAATAACAAAAAAGAGAGGGAGAGATGGGAAGGGCGTTCGTGTATGTGATTCTTGGTGGAGGTGTAGCATCTGGATATGCAGCCCTTGAATTTACGAAGAGGGGGGTCTCTCATGGCGAACTCTGCATAATTTCCGAGGAAACTGTCTGCAATTCCTTTCCTCCATCTCTCTATTTCCTTTTATTGCTTGCAATGTTTCATTTAAGAATTATCGCGTTTCTTAGGGACGCACTTACGAGATTCCACTTTTAGTTCAAAATAGGAGTCGACTTTTCTCAACTCAATTCACCCATTCAGCCTTCCTTTTGTAAATGGAAAGATTTCTTTAATCCTTTTTGTTCTTATACTGTTTTGTATGTATGTATGTATTTGTCATCAACTGGAGATATAGTAAATTCCATTAACTTGATTGAAATTTTATAGCCTAATATGGAACTAACAGATTACAGATTTGACTGTTTTTGGTACTCGTAATTCTTCCGTATGATTTGAATATCATTAATTGCCATATATGACACGGAATTTCTCCGCTGAGTGCTGATTCCCTGTTGTAGTGGAGCATCTGAGTTGGATTAATCATGTAACTAGAGGATAAATTGGTGTTTTTCATTTTTTTTATAAAAGCAGTAAGGTTATATTAAAAGATGCATGTTTGTTGTTTTCTTTCATCTGGTAGCTATGTGTCAAGTGGGAATTATCTTTCATTTTTTATGACACAAAGTTTCTTTGAATCTCTGATAGGTTGCACCTTATGAGAGGCCTGCTTTAAGTAAAGGGTATTTACTTCCAGAAGGTAGGACTTCTAATCTTGCTGTATCACTGGTTATTTATGTATCATAGGGTAGAAACGGAAATAGAACAGAAGTCTTCAGTTTGAGACGATTAAAGCCTTCAAGGATACATCTCTTCTAGAATTGTTGAAAACAAGACGTTTCCTCAGGCATAGGCCAGTTGCTCTGTCTAGCTAGCCTTGTTCTATCTATCATTCAGCTGGATGCTAGTTTTTGTATTCCATCTTGAGTGGCATCAGAAATAACCTTTTGCCAGTGTTTTTGCTTTTTGGTTTGTTGCTCTATAGGACACATTTGTAATGTGGAATTTTATGCTAATTTGCAGCTCCAGCACGCCTTCCAGCATTCCACACATGTGTTGGCGCTAATCAGGAACGGTTAACGCCAAAATGGTACAAAGAACATGGCAAGTAATTCGTATCTACCTTGCTAGATCTGCAATTCTAATATAAGTAGATGAAGAAAGATTCCGAACCATTTGAGCATGCTAATCATTTTTTACTTCTGTTCACCTTTTATTGAGTCATTTCATATCTATTTATACCTTTTACCCTTTGTATATTGAAATGCACACGACTTTAGAACCAGAAATCAAAGGAGAATGCGATTGTTTAGATCATTTGTTCTCCTTTCTGCCTTTTCATGTAGAAATTAGTATATTTCTTGATTCAGGCAGATATAAGTTGTACAGCCTGGTACCAATTCTCTTTTTGTAAGATGTTGTATGGTTCTGTCTTCTTTTCAGGAATTGAATTAGTTCTTGGGACCCGAGTTATATCAGCTGATGTTAGGCGCAGGACCTTGTTAACAGCAGCTGGAGAAACTATTAGTTACAAGATTCTCATTGTTGCAACAGGTGCTCGGGTATAGAACCAATCTTTTAACGATAGCACAATTTTTTCCCCTTTGTTCAGTTAATATCTGAGTTTAAGTGGTCAAAACTTGTTAAGCATCATGGAGATGCATTTCACCAATTAAATAGATCTCAAAGTTCATGGTAGTCTAGTAATATTCATAGAATCATAGTTCTTGGCTCAAGTCCTTTTTTTCCTTTTTTAATTTGAGTGTAGGCTTTGAAGCTAGAAGAATTTGGAGTGAATGGATCAGATGCAGAAAATGTATGTTATCTACGGAACCTAACGGATGCAAATAGGCTTGTCGGTGCAATGAATTCGTGTTCACGCGGTAATGCTGTTATAATTGGTGGTGGCTACATAGGAATGGAGTGTGCTGCATCTCTAGTGATTAACAAAATTAATGTAACAATGGTTTTCCCTGAAGCACAGTGCAGTAAGTAACTTAATTATGATGCTTTCTTTTATTACTTAGTCATTTAACCCTTCTTGATGTATGCACTATTGATCTTGCCCTACATTGTACTATTGGGAAATGAATAGATTATTCCTAAGCTTAAGGATCTTTTTGCTTTATAGTGCCTCGTCTATTTACCCCCAAGATTGCAAGCTTTTATGAAGATTATTACAAGGCTAAAGGAGTTGAGTTTGTCAAAGGAACTGTCTTGACATCATTTGATATGGATTCTAATGGAAAGGTACTACAGACGCTTCTTTAGCGATTAGGATATAATGAGGTGAAAATTTTGTAGCATTCTTTGATCCTGGATTCCATAAAATTGTTTGTTTCTTGAAGTTTTTCCTGAAGATTCCTTGAGAATGAATGACAGACAGGCTAGACACTGTGAATTCAGAATACCGATTTCGGTGTAGTTGTAGATTTGATTGATTATCTAACCATTTCCAGGTTGTTGCTGTCAATCTAAGAGATGGAAAACGGCTACCTGCAGACATGGTTGTTGTTGGAATAGGAATTCGCCCGAACACAAGCCTCTTTGAAGGCCAGCTGACCATGGAAAAGGGCGGAATCAAGGTAAACGGAAAGATGCAGTCGAGTAACAGCTCGGTGTATGCAGTTGGAGATGTAGCAGCATTTCCAGTCAAGCTTTTCAGTGAAACCCGGAGACTTGAGCATGTCGACTCTGCCAGAAAATCTGCTAGACATGCGGTTTCTGCCATTATGGATCCAGAAAAAACCGGTGACTTCGACGATGTACCATTTTTCTACTCCAGGGTATTCACACTCTCGTGGCAATTTTACGGGGACAACGTTGGGGAGGCTGTACATTTTGGGGATTTCTCAGGAAACACATTTGGAGCATATTGGGTAAACAAAGGTCACCTAGTTGGATCTTTTCTTGAAGGTGGAACAAAAGAAGAGTATGAAGCTATAGCGATGGTCACCAGTCTGAAACCTGCAATTGAGGATTTGGCCAAGTTAGAAAGCCAGGGACTGAGCTATGCTATGGCAGTTAGTCGTGAACCACCTCCGACACAAGTCATTAACGTCGGTAGTTCTGGCTCTGGTCTTGGTCCTTACCCTGTTCTAGAAACACCCATGTATAGATGGCATGCGACCGCTGGGGTTATCCTTGCTGGATCGATTGCTGCATTTGCATATTGGTACGGGAGGAGACGTCGCCGATGGTAAGAAGACTCGTTTACCAAGTTGAGGAAGCATCAAGCATTAAAGTTGTGATGATGTACCAATCTTGTTCTTGGTATCATTCATAATAGTAGGGAATATTGAATGTTATATTCAATTATAGAAATAGTAAGTTATAATTTTTACTTGACGGTGTATTCATTTATTCCATGAAGAGTTTCACACACTTTTTAAGATGATTCAGTTTCATAGTTTCTTTTAAGTCCCATCTTCTCTCAAGTGCGAAGGAACTTTTCCTCTAAACTTCAAACAGGGAGTTCCATTACTTGTTGGTTCTAATAATTGAAGACTACTTTTGATGCAATTATTTTTTATAGTTATTGTATAAATAAATTATATATAATACTCTCTCATAAATCGGGCATTTGGTCTAGTGGTATGATTCTCGCTTTGGGTGCGAGAGGTCCCGAGTTCGATTCTCGGAATGCCCCTTTTTTTTTCATCTTTTTATTCTAGGACCATGTCCCGATTTTACCCTCAACTGAAGCAGACAGCAAACCCTCACTTGGGAGTAATAAGTGAAAAAGACGAGGGGTACTTGAGGAAAATAAAATATCAAACAAAACGCCATCTATAATCCAATTCTCCCAACCACTTCCTTATCCTATCTTCTTCTTCTTCTTCCTTCTCCGCATCAGAAGAAGAAAGAAAAATGGCTTCTACACTCTCCACTCTCACCACCCTCCGTTCCCCACCGCACCTTTCTTATTCCCATTCCTCTTTTTCCACTCAGTCCTCCACTTCCACAACCCTCCAATTTCCCTTTAACCCTTCCTCCACCGCCACCTCCCATCGCGCCACCTACCTCCGTCCAATTGCCGCCGTGTCAGCCCCTGAGAAAATCGAAAAGCTCGGCGCCGACATCTCCAACCTCACTCTCGAAGAAGCCCGCATTCTGGTCGACTTTCTTCAAGATAAGCTTGGGGTCTCCGCTGCCGCATTCGCCCCCGCCGCCGTCGTCGCAGCACCCGGCGCCGCAGCCGGGGACGCGGCCGCGGAGGCGGTGGAGGAGAAAACGGAATTCGATGTGGTCATTGAGGACGTCCCAAGCAATGCTAGAATTGCAGTGATTAAGGCAGTGAGGGCATTGACAAGCTTGGCTTTGAAGGAAGCCAAAGAACTCATCGAAGGTTTGCCCAAGAAGTTCAAGGAAGGGATTTCGAAAGAAGAGGCTGAGGATGCCAAGAAACAGCTTGAAGAAGCTGGAGCTAAAATAGCCATTGTTTAATGCTGCTGGGGAAAAAGTGTTTGTTTTAGATTAACTCACTCAGTCTTTGCTGAATTTCCCCTTTTTTTCTTCTCGATGTGAACTGTGAACTCGTCGTTCTGACATATTTCCACTTAGAATCATTGCTTGCTTTATGTTTCTGCTGTTCGCCAAATCGTTGCCTTGCTCTTACTCCTTGATCATCGGGTCTGTAAAACTACATTAACTTGTATTGAAATTTCATACAAAAGACCTGTTCTTTTTTCTAGAGAGAGAATGTTTTTAGCTATATCTCACATGAAAAGTCTGTTACCAATTCCCAATTCTTCATCAATCAATTGAACAAACAATGAACCAACAACACAAATGCAAATCAATGGCGAATTGGCAACTTTTGCACACTAAATACACACGACCACGCTCACCAATAGTTTCTTATTTATCAACAAGATAAAATGAAATCAAAATGGCACGACGACATGTTATGACGGCTGGAAAGTCAGTCGTCGACTTGATCTTCAGGTGTCTCGTCCACCGTGCGTTTGACCGTAATTACAGGGCACTCGGCATGTTTTGCACAGAATTCACTTACAGTGCCTACAAAGACCCTGCAGACATCGACAAGCGGATTTTCCAGGCAGTTAGGCTTCCAATGCCATCAAGGTATTAAGTAAAAACAGGTTAAGAAATGATTAATTGAGTCCTATACTTAGAAACAGTAATGTCGAAGAGCTAATACAACTCAAGCACACCTTTTGAACCGGCCAATTCCCCTGCTTCCCACAACTAGAAAATCAGGTTGCACGCGTTTCACCTCGTGGCAAATTACTTCAGTGGGATCGCCCTTCTTAAGCCAAGCTTCACAAGCAACCTACAAAAAAGTATTGCAACAAGCAATGAACACGACCAATTGCAATAGAACTATGTCAGGAAAGAAAATAGTATGTCTAATTATCCAAAAAAGATTGTCCTAACATTGCCTTCTTTTTGGTGTTAAACAGACTATTATTGTTTGATTTTTCTGGTGTACCAACAGTAGGTAAAGTGTGATCATAATTTTGCATATTTACATTGATAGATCAATCCAGCAGAAAAAGTCGTATAAACAAGGATTACCCCAATTTCATGACATCTATTGACAAAGAACTCCAGTAGTTGAAGCCCTCGTGCATTGTCCCTTTGCTTCAGGTCTTTAAAATCATCAGGTGACGCAAAGATACTATCTACGTCGTCAAAACCTACAAGAAATAAAATGAGCAGAGTACTGTTTCAGTTACTAGTTATTTTCTAACATGTGATACGTGGAATCAGTATCATTTTGAAATATGGTGCGTACACTGCCATCCCACACCTCAGTTCCCTTGTAAAAAAGAAGAAAAAATCAAAGAGATGGGAAAAGTCATCAAGACGGTCAAACTATCGAAACTATTCCAAGAAATATAGCATCATAGTAATACTGTACAAAATATAATCCACATCCTCGAGTCATAGTATAGTATAGTACCTTCTAACGAAACCAGTAAACATTATGTTCAGAACTATTATGAAACAGTAAAAAAGGAGATAATCTTTCTCAGAAATGGCCAATGAATCTATAATTTTCAAGAAGATGGTAAATGGTTTATACATACATAACTACATGTGTGTGCATATATATGTATAAAACCACACAAGAAAATAGTCTATTCGCCATTTACCTTGAGCAAAATTATGTGCTATCTTAAAGACAAGGGCTTCGAGAATTTTTGAAGTTATTTTGATAATCAAACGAAAAACTAAAAATGATTAAAGTACTTTCCAGCGTCTCAAAAGCTATTCAAACTCATTCTAAGAAAAAACATCCAATTATGGCAAAAAAAAAAAAAATAGAAACCAAATAGGAGTTAAGGGAAGCACAAACATCAAATTGTTTTTGTACAGAATATTTATAAGAAAAAACGTGCACTACATGTGATTTGGATGCATGTCTTTTAATTTTTTTTTTAATTTAAATTTTGGGCATGTTTGAAAATGGGGCATGTCAAAACCTTACAAGACCAGGATAACAGGTGACCTCTGTTTATGTGTCCTCAAGTTCTAAGGAACTCCGGCACATTTAGGCACATAGAAGACATGCTCAGGAGAGAAATGAAGGAAGGAGTCACTAACAATTATTTAATAATTGTAGTACTGAGAAATAATAAACACTATGTAGAAACGAAACAGGGGGCAAAGGACTAGAATCGTTGTGTGATAAGACTTGAAGATTAAGAGCATGTTTCAAAAACTTTCTAAGTGCTTAGAAGATTTCTTTTTTTCCACATAACACTTATTTAAACACTTAAATTCAAACAAGCCGTAATATTAGATCAGGAAGTTTTTTGTTTGAGATGCTTGTTATTTATTTGTAGGACATATGATTATATAAGTAGGGGAGAGCACTTCCTTCCAGGAATAAAGTTGCTTAAAACTGAATATTGCAACGTGAATACATGTATTATACTTACTGGTTGTACTGAATTTTGTTTTGTATAATTATATAAAAGATATTTCACAGAGATGTGATCGAGTGAAATGTAAAAATTTGCATTAGTCTACAGTTCAAATCATTGTTCAAAAGTCAAAAGAGTTAGAAAACTTGGATCGCTCTACCATACAAAGTCGTCAGTGAAATACACCAAGAAAAAGATAGAGGAAGCTCGTTTCCTAATTGTAGATTCGAAACTTCAAGAAATTTTAAAGCAGATAATCCATCATCCACATGCTAATTATCGAAATCAGTCATCAGTGCGATCTCTATATTTCTTAGCGTTTAATTTGCAAGTTCAGATCAAGGAGAAAACAAGATTCTAGGGCATAGATCACAAGAAAGACATATAAGCCGTACTTCTTGAATCAAATACGAGACTAAATGCCCTTGTACACCACTTATAAAACAACAATTCCCTTCTATGCTTCCAATCAACCAATATTTCGTCATATGAAAAGTCGGAGTTCATCTAACCAAGTTCAAGATTCAGCAAAACAAGAAACAACGAACAGAACAATATCGCATCTCAACAAAGTCAATCAGCATCAAGCAAAGAGGCCATAAAAGGAAAAAAAAAACGAGAAAAGAGTAACGAAATCAAGAGAAGGAGAGCAAACCGTCTTCGTCGGGCACTTGAACATGAAGGAAGAGAAACTTGAAACCAGAGGTGTTGGAACGGACGATCTTCTGGAGAGTCCATTCGAAGGCCCTACTGCTGCTTATGGAAGCGTGTGGATAGCCCTTGATGGTTGACTGATTCACAGCAAGCATTATTCGAGTCGGTTCTCCCTCCATTGTCGTCTCTGTAATCGATTTTCCGCGATAAGCCCTCTCTCTTCTAACGATCTCTGTTTCCCAGTTTCGATGCCTAATGCCCTGCCTTCTGCCACGTGGACAACCCCCACAGTTTTTTTCTCCAACAATTTTGTTTTTATTTTAATCTTTTCACATGTTCAATATTTAATTTAATTTTTCAACATTTAATGAAACTTCAAATCCTAATAAATTTTGGAAAATTTTGTGATATTATTTATTGTCTTGTTCCAAGTAGATTTATTTTAAGCCCAACCTAAATAATTTTCAATTTTAAATATATATATATTTTTAATTCTTTAAAAGTTGATTATAAATGATAATACAATTATAACCAACAACACTGGTCCACTTTGTCCCTGCTATTATCTCATACATAAGAAAATGATGCATAATATAAAAGAAAAAATAAAATTTCATGTGAAAAACTCATTAATGGAAACATTTCTTTTTCCGTAGTAAACAACTTCATTCATAAACTTATCGCGGGCAATTTTATTGAAAAACATCATAAAAAAATAAAAAAAGAGAATCGACTGATATCTCTTAATGATAGTTGATATTAAATTTGAAGTATTTTTTCTTATTATTTTTCGTTCATAAAATCTAATAAAACTGTTGGACATGTTATAGCGATGTTATCAAATAATTGTTTAAATACACGATCTAGAGAAGAAAAAGGCAAGAATATCACACAAAAAATAAGGTTGGATGGTGAAATGCACACTCAAAGGCAAGAGAAGATGCTTGCTTGGTTGCTCACATCATCAAACCTCGTAGAATTAGAAACAACACAATACGCATTCTAATAAAAGTAAATAACAAAGTAAGAAAATTTCTTTAAAAATGGACATCTCTAATAATGAAAAACAAATTTGTGGTTTTGAAAACGTAATTAAATGTTTTTTTTTTTTAATTTAGGGAGTAAATAAATAAAAAGAAAAAGAAGGTGAAAAATAAGATACTAAATTAATAATTTACCTTATAACTATACAAATTAGTGATTAAATTTGAATTAATTGGAATTTGGCCATTGATTTGAATTCCCAGTGAAAGAAACTCTTCCAAAACCCAACTGACCCAGTTGATACAACTGCAACCAAATTCTTTCTGCTTCAAATCTCGCACTAAAATTCCCCACCCCTTCTTCTTCTTCTTCTTCTTCCTCGACGGACCCCGGCACAATTTCCGGCAGCCCTTCCTCCCTCGCCAGACCCAAAGCAGTTTCCGACGCAGCCGCAGCGCCATCGCATTCCCTTTTTCGGCGAATCAACTTCCTCTTCTTCCTCGCCCGTTGCAGACACCGCCGGCCAATCATCCACGGCAATTTGACGAGGGCCAGAGCCAAGAAGCTAACCACGGAACAGGGGCAGCAGCAGACAGCGACACAATCAGCCACCAAGCCAGCAGTGCAAGACCGGCAATGCTTGCCGGAGCAGTCAATTAGATCGACCCCATCATCGACGGGGAATCTCCGACGACGCGTGGGTGGAGATGGGCTTTCTTCCATGTTCCGAAACGTTATTTTCTTGATTAAAGACTAAAAAACAGAAAGGGAAAACGAAGATTAGCTGAAAAGTTTTGGGAGATGGGGAGTAACATAAATTCCCTAGGAAAATGGGTTGATGATGATATTTAAAGTGAAAGTATAGGAATTGAAAGCATAGTTCCATTCAAAGAAAGAGGGCCCATTGATGTTCTAATTTTACCCCAACAGTTGAACAGAAAAAAAAAAAAAAAAAAAAAAAAGGGGGGGTGAAAACAATTTAAGGTATTAATTAATTAGAAGATGAAGTGAGATGCGATGAAGACACTGAAATTAATATAAAGAACCAAAAAAAAAGACATTAATAACAAATTTCCATGAATGAAAAAGAAGAGGTATGAAATAGGGAATATGAATGAGACCACACAGTTGAGTTCAGACCCTAAGTTTATGAAAAATATTCCTTCTTTTGTTACTTAGTAAATGCAATTATTATTTTACCTTTCTTACCATATTCTTACTGACTTTTAATATTATATTTTTAAAAATAGTTTATGAATTTCATGTAAAAAAAAAGAAAAAGAAATTAAAGTGGATAGTTTGTCTGTTATGGGCAGCAGCAAACAAGGGGTTTTGTTGATTAATATTGAAGAATAAAGAGGGAAGCCTTGGCTTCTGCTCTCTTCTTATTCACATGGGATGATGGGGTCAAACCTCATGACTAGGATACCCCCCACCCAAACCAACTAAAAAAATTCAAACATTATAAATTTAATTTTCAAAATATAAAAAAAAATAAATTATTTAAATTTTCGAAAAAAGTTTCAATATCACCTTTAAACTAAACTTAAAAAAAAAAAAAAAAAAAAATCAAAATAGTTAATACTTTATTTCAAAATGCCATTTAACTTTTAGAATCTCAAAAATACACTTTCAAAAAATACATTTGAGTTTTTATTTTTTAAGAAAGATATTTAAAATGTCTTTAAACTTTTAAATATATATACATATATATATACACTTATCTACCGTTTGTACACATTTCCAAAATATTCATGAACTTAAAAAAAAATATCATTAAAAAATTTAGAAATAATCTATGAAGTATCGCCCGACAAAATATATATATATTTTATAAATGTTTGAAATTTCATGAATTTTTTTTTTAAATATAGTACTAATAGTAAGGGCACATTTAAATTTTTTTTAAAATGTGGAAGAGTATTAATGAAATTTTTTTAATGTTTAAATATATTTTTTAAACGATATAACCGTTTATTTTCAAAACTAACCGTAAATATATTTTAAATTTTTTTAAAAGTTTATGGCTATTTTTAGACGGAAAAAAGAAAAATTAGGGTATTTTATTAATTTAGCTTTTTTATTATTATTATTATTGGGTTAATTTGTTCAATACTATGTAACTACTGATATTTTATTTTTTTTTTTGAAATCCAAAACTACATATTTATTCAATAAACAAAAATATAGAAAAAAAAATATGTGCAGTATTTCTATATTTGAGAAGAAAATACTCGTACATAAGATATAAAAAGAAAACAAATTTAATGAGTTTTATTTTCAAAATACCGAGTATTTATATAGTGCTTCAAGAGTAATTGAACAAGAAAAAAGAAGAAAAAAAAGAAGGAAATAAGAAAATAAATGGTTGAATAAATAAAAATGTAGAAAAAAAAATTGATTGGACATGGCGAGCATTTCTATATTTGAGAAGAAAACACTCCAACATCCAAACACCACAAATTCAAAAAAAGATGCAAAGAACAGAAACAATCTCACGAAATTTGAATTTCATTTGAAATTCAAAAACGTTCCTCAGAAACAAATCTCATTCACAATTCAACGCACAAACACGAAAACCTAACAATTGAACAAAATCGTTAAAAAGAAAAAAAGAAACAGAGCGATCGGAGAACTCACCGGAAAGGAGACGAACGCGGCGAGGTTTGTCGATCGGGAAATGGTTCGATCTGGAGTGGTGTCGGAAAGGAGGATGGATGGATCGTGGTTTGCGGATGAAGAAGTAAGTAAGTAATGTGGAATCTGGTCTAAATCTGAAGTCCGCTTGTCTGTCCTGTTCGGGAATTAAATAAAATAAAAAGAAAAATGGAATCGAAATTGATGTTGATCAGAGGCATTTCTTGGATTTTTAAAACGATGATGAAGGAAGGAAGGGTTGGGGATTATAATAAGAGAAGGCTGCATTAAAAAACTGAAGAACTGAAGAAGAGAGAGAGAGAGAGAGGGAAAAAAAAAGAAGAAGAAGAAGGAGAAAAAGCATCTTTGGGGTTGATATTCATGAGTACCGATGGGCAGTGACAGCGAATATTGGGAACTGCCTTCTCTCTTCAAATACCCGCTTTTCACTTCTCTTCCACTCCCGGATTCATTTCTTTTTTTTTTTTTTTTTTTTTTTTTTTTTTTTACATTTTAATTCATTTTCTAAATTTAAATGCACTCAATTTTACGAGAATCTAATTTTTTTTTAGTTCCTAGTAATTATAGTAATAATATTTTCGGTAAATATAATAAAACAAAATTTTAATTATAAGTTTAGTCTACCCTTATATTGAAGAAACAAAAACAAGTAGATAGTGTTAGACAAACATGACTCTCCACAATGATATGATATTGTCCACTTTGAGTACAAGCTCTCGTACCAATGGAGAGAGTATTCTTTGTTTATAAACCTATAATTATTCCTTAAATTAGCCGATGTGAGACTTCCATTATCCAACGCCTTCCCTTAATCTAGGCTAGACTCCTTTAGAGTCCTTTGTTTTCGAGGAGGATCCACTCCTTTTCTTTTGGAGTCCTTTGTTCAACATTTGAGGATTTATCAATCTATTGACACGACTAAGTTTAGGGCATGACTCTGATACCATGTTAGGTTGAATGACACTGACCTATATGGATAACGACCTCATGTATTTATAGATGTATATAATGAAAATTACATTGTAAATCATAGATTTGGTAACAAACTAGTAAATCACTAGATTATCTTACTATGTACAGATATGATCTATTCTACTGGTAGCATGTGTTTTCAAATGCACCTTTCTTTTATCAAATCTCAGATACATGGTCTACTCGCAAGATAGGCCATAGGAGAAAATGAGCAGCTTCAAAAAGAGTTGAGTCTCTAGGTCTTATTATGACTGAAATTCTCCCACCACCCAAATAAACACCTAGCTGAATTTTCGCCTCTGTTTTAAGGCAGGTTCAGTCAAGTGCCAAATCAGAGTAATAGTGCACCTCGTAAACTCGAGTGAGGTATTGGAAAGGCTAGACGACATCTTTTATTTTTTTTTGTTAAATAAATTAATGTTGAATAAGTGAAATCAGAGCTATTTATTTAATTTTTAATGGATTTAAAACTTGAAATAATAAAAAAATGAGAGTTAAAATAATGCATATTGGTATCATATTTTGTCGGTTAATATTTAATATTTTAATGCAGGAAGAATTAAAGATGAAGATTAAAAAAAGTAAGGTAACAGAATTAATTATGTAAATAAAGTAATTGAGGGTTAAATTATTTTAGTGTGCATGGCTGATGCACTCGGAGGGTACGCCGCGGCACGTGCGCCCACAGCCAACCCACCCCCTTGCGTTTGCTTTTTTGACTCACTCTTTTTCTTTGCTTAAATCGGTACTTACAGCTTTCTTAATTAATAATTATTAATTAGTGTGGATTTCCCATACAAGCATTTAAATATTTAATATATTTATATATTCATTAACAATCAATAATAAATTATTAATATTAATGTCTCAACGCTAATTGTTTTTCTTTCTAAAGTCATGCTAAAAAATTTACTAATTATAAAATAAGTTTAAATTAATAAAAAATAAAATAAATTTAAATTAATAAAAATACCCTTCTTATAAATTTTAATTTTTTTTTTAATAATATACTTAAACTAAAATAGTTAAAAATTCAAAGTGACATTAAAATATTTGTAGATGATCTATGAAATATCGATGAACAATTTTCGTTCATATATTGACAATTAATTTTAATTTTTTTTTTTGTTATAAATGCAAATGGTGTTAATGTTACTTTTAAAATGGTATTTTTTTTTTTAATACAGTACTATTAGTAAAAATATTTTTGAATTGTTTAAAAAAATTAAAGGGTATTAATGAAATTTTATTTTTATAGCTTCCTTTTATTTTATTTTTCGTAAATGAGGGAATAAAATAAAATAATATTTTTGAACCACCAAAAAAAATTAAAAATTAAAAATTAAAAAACAAAACAAATTCCTATGCAAAAGAGTTCCAAAATTCATAAAAATTAGACAGAGAGTAGAGCAAAGCAAAATTGTTCCATAACGAATAAGACCATTCACTAGACATTATGTTATAATTAATGCGTAATAAATGTAGTTTTCATAAATTGTTGAAATGTAAAGTCAAATATCTTTTCAATCTTAAGCCAATCAAATTATTATTTTTATAATTATATCTCAACTTTATTATAAAAGTTCATTTTAATTTGGGTCTCTTAATGTTTTAAAATATAAATAATGAAATGTGGTCTTATGAAGACCACTAATATGGAAAACAGACCCAACATGGCTGTGTCTGTAACACAAAACAATGACAAAACTTTTCCTATTCATTTCATTTTCATAATTATAGTATTTGACATTTGACATTTGAATTTAATTGTGTTGGGCATCATTTGAATTCGATCCTTAACTTTCATTAAAAAAATGCAGGTTCGAATAGCTATGGTTAGAGACAACTTTCTATATAAGATTTAGATTGGTGAAATCGAACCATGATTTTTTAATTGTGCATAAGGGTGTTCATATGGTCCAGTAAAATTAAAAAAGGTTTAACTCGACCAACCCAATACCCTACTCTACTTTTAACAATATTAAGAATATTTAAGCTCGGTAACCAACATTACAAAAATCTAAACTTATGGAATTACAAACTTGCTCCTTTTGATTAACTCGTCGCTACTTTTGATCCCTCGGAGTACCTTCTCTTTCTCAATCCCACTCTTCCATATGGAAGTCATAAAAAAGAGATTTTCTCTCGATTTAGCCCGGTCTTCTTGGGGGTATTTTAGTAATTGGTTCTACATATAAGAACTCCCAAAAGACGTGAAGGGGGCAGATAGAACTAGCATTGGTGGAGGCTATAAGCCAACTATATTCAAGCACCAACATAAGCATTGTGTTCCGATTTTTTGATTATCAATTTTTGCGAGAAATTTTTATTTGATTTATAATCAGGGAAGATGACTATTTTAGTAAGCATAGGGAGCGTACGACTCCCTCGAGACAGAACATCCACCAGAGATAGCAGCGGAAAGGGAGCACGAACAAGGTAAGCCCAACAGGGACTCTATATGAATGATATTTTAAAAAATGGTATACATTTCACATTGTATATGAATGATATTTAAAAGAAAGAATGAAGCATATACTTCCTCATCAAGAAGCTCATTTCTACAATAATCTACTGCAAGTGAAGATTGCAAGTTCTTCCCTTCAATAAAATCTGTTTTCATTCAAACAGCTACGTCCAAGGTTACTTCTAGACATTAGATCGGATACCTTCTTGTTCGACAATTGAAACGGTATTGGCGAGTCGATTGGAAGGGTGGTTTCGACTATAGTCCCGACAGGGACTCTGATCTCTGCTGCCAACTTTGTCGCCTCGTCGACCGTCGAGATAACTCGGTCGAAGCAAATGTATCTGCCGGAACCATTTTCCTTTAATTCTTCATATATACATACATGTGCTTTGGCCAATTTGGTCACGTCCACTGTTGCCAGTAGACCATTTTTGTACATCTCTCGAGCTCCTGCATTGATATCAATGAAGACTTTGAGTTTGATATGCATAATGTGTTCTTGTTAATGGAAAATGGAATCAATGAAAGCTTCTGCTGGGTTGTTTGTTCTTGAAGTTTTACCTTTGAGATAAGCCATTGTTGGAGTTGAATTTCTGGAATGGAAGTTGGAGCCAGTTATGAGAGGTGAACAGATGGTGGCTAGTTTTAGGCCACTTTCTTGTGCTATTTTCCATGCTACTTTTTCAGATTTTAGCTTCCCCAATGCAAACCATAGCTGCATAATCATCAACTTGTTTGTTAGAGCTCCATCTAATCTCAATTCTAAAGCTTTCTACGGTAATTAAATTCATAATGGTGGACCGAGGAAAAAGAAAGGGAGCGACCTTTTTATCTTGGCAGAGCTGGAAACTGCTCCAGCAACCATGGTCGACAACTCGTGAGGTTCCAGTACTCTCAGGTTGGTCCCGCCAGATGCAAGCAAGGAGAGAAGATGTAAGAACACAATTTCGTACTGTTTCTGTTCTTGCGCACGCCTCCATCACATTCTCAGTGCTCCTCATTTCCACTTCGCTCATTACTTTCTGTGTACAAAAGTCCAATCCCCAAATAGCTTTAGAAAACTTTCAATAGTTTCCGGAGAAATAATGTAACTATGGTATTCTTTGACTCCTTCCCTCAAGGTTTTTAAAACACGTCTATCAGGGACAGGTTTCCACACCCTTCTAAAGAATATTTTGTTCTCCTCAATAATCGATGTGGGATCTCACAATCCACCCCTCTTCAGGGCCTAGCGTAGGGGAACAACATGGGGTAGACACTGGACGGTGTGCCAGCGAGGATGCTGGGTTCCGAAAGGGGTGGATTGTGAGATCCCATATCAATTGAGGAGGAGAACGAAACACCAGTAAACCTGAAATGGAAAATCTAAAAAGGACAATATCTACCCAAGATTTTGACAGTTACAATTAACCCATTTGAATCTCTAAACTTAACTTAACTTCACCTTAAACTATCACTTTCATCGCATTATATCTAAGAATAAGTGTTTGCATCATTCAATGTTGTTTTAATTTCTTCATCAAACAAATGTATTCTAATATTAGGCTGAATTTGAAGTTTGTATCTATAGTTCTTGAAGTATAAAACGCAATCGTAGCTCTCAATGCAGAAAACAGATTCAAAACGATCTTATCAGATGTGAGGACGACGGGGAGGGATGGTTCATTCATCAAATAGCAGCAAATTTCTTTCTCCAAGAAAAGTAAAGCAAAAAACCCTCACCGTATAACCAGAAAGACCAGCAGGATCAATGGAAGAAGAGGTGTGAAAAACGCCACGGCAGCCATTGAAGGCTTCCACTAAGCTATTTACATCTGTAAGCTTCGCCACAACTACCGTCACATTAGGGCGGCCGCTCGTCGTCTCGTCCAATTTGTTCACATCCTCTGACATTTAGGGTTTCCATTAGTCTATTAATCCAAAAAAACTACTCCGATCAACCATAAACCAATTGAAATTGATCGATTACGCTACAAGATACACGAAATTAAATTCAAATCGAAGACTCAAAAGAGCTTCAATCACTCACCAGGATTATCAACAATGACTCGAACAGAGTATCCATGAACTAAGAGCTCGTTAACGATGGCGGAACCAAGAAACGAAACGCCGCTAGTTACACACACGACTTTCTCCTCTGCATCGTCAATCAGCTTCGACTTGAGACTTTTGAACTCTTCGCCGTCCTTCCTCCTCTGGATGCCGCCGCAGGCAACGAGCTTGCGGCGGAGCTGCTCCAACTCCGATACCAAGGTTTCCTCGGAACGAAATAAAACACCCATTTCGCCGATTACACTGAAAATCTAGAGGACAGAGAGAGTGAGATAGCGAGGGAAAATTTGTTCGTAGTCGTTAACGTGGGATTTCGCGTATTTATAGAAAGGAAAAAAGAAAAAAAAAAAAAAAAAAAAAAAAAAAAAAAAAAAAAAAAGATTGGGGGCGTTCAATTTAGACTGCGGGAAAATAAATATTAAAATTAAATATTTTAAAAAGTCGTTGGAATTATTAGGCGTCGGCTCAATCCAATCTTCTTCGCCTCATTTTCCGGGAAGGCGCAGGAAAATAAATAAATAAATAAATACAGAAAATTATGTGAATTTGGGCACGTGCTTTTGTGCACATGAAAATTTAAATATATTTAATAGATTAATGACGTATTAATCATTTTTAAGTATAAAAAAATAAAAAATAAATACTTAAACTACTTCATATATTCTATTTTGTTCCCTCTTCAATATTTATTTGATATTAGTTGTATATTTTTATTTTATAAATATTATATTAAAAAAAATGGATAATGTAATTCTAAAATTGTGTTAAGATATTAATCTAAATATAATTCCATTGGTGTAGTGATTTTAATCTTATTTTTTAACTAAACAAATGAAAAGTTTATGTCTTGATCTACGTTGACTAGCTAAAAGCTTTCTCGATTAATTTCTTTTAATACAGTAAATGGACGATTATGTTCAATCTTAATTAGTATTTGCAGTGGGCCTAAAAACAAGCAACTGGGAGCGGGAGGTGGATTGAACTTCAAAGTTTGTAAGTTAGTGCGGGAAGCAACTCGATTCAATTGACCCCAGTCACCCAGCTTTGATTCTTCCTTCCCCATGGAAACTTCGGGTGCCCGCTTTCCGGTCTCCCACAAGCAGGCGTCAATGGAGATTAAGGTATGGTTTACTTGCTCCGGATTCAATTAATCCGTTCTCTACATTTCTTGAAGGAATTCGGGATTTGGGTTTTTTCATTTTCCACTTTTCTGAAGGGTTAATTCAAAGGAATTCGCGTTTGCCCACAACCTGTTTGCTTTAATGCCGCTGCTAGTTTTATTAGGCTTTTATCAAGCAGACTGGCGAGTCGCCTGTTTGCAGATGGGTAGCTTGGATTTTGATGATATAGAAACGAATTTGAAGTAGATAGCTTCTTCCTGCGTGTTATTGTAGAATCGGGTAAAGGGGTTTTGAAGAAAATGCTTGATTCTATGGTTATTTGATTTTGATGAAGCATTACATCTCTTGCAATATTCTACGACTTACATCGTATTCCTATTTTCTGGGCATCTGTGGATTCCAGTGCCTATGTTCTTGTTCTAGTTCAAGTTCAAAGCATTTTACTTGTCATTTTTGGTTAGCTCAGGCAGTAAGTAACCTCATTCATATATCTTCTGCTTTCAGGGAATCAAAACAGATATAGTCATTTGTCGCCATGATGATCATTTTCTCGTCAGTAGGAGTTTGGTTTTCTTTATTACTACTAGTGCATATGTTTGTTGGGGGTGGATGAGGAAATGGGGTTTTTGGGATTTGTGTTGTTTCCATCTCTGATGTTTGAAACTAATTTTAAGGTTATTGCAACTCAAATTGGGGCAATGGGGACTATGCTGCAAGCCAGGTGAGCAATTCTATTTTAAGGTTTTTGTGATAAAATGTTGAGCATAGTTTAGTAGATAAAAAGCTTATTACTATCTCAAAGATCATTAGTTCATTCTCCACCCTTACAATTGTTGAACTAAAAAAATGCTTAAGATGGTATGAGAGGACATACTTTAATGACTTGATAGTTGTGAGGTTCCACGTCGGTTGGAGAGGAAAACGAAACATTTTTTTATAAGGGTGTGGAAACCTCTCCCTAGTAGACGCGTTTTAAAACCATGAGGCTGACGACGATACATAACGGGTTAAAGTGGACAATATTTGCTAGTGGTGGCTTTAGGCTATTACAAATGGTATCAGAGCCGGACACTGGGCTATGTGCAAAACATTTCCTATAAGGGTGTGGAAACTCCTCCCTAGTAGACGCGTTTTAAAACCATGAGGCTGACGGCGATACGTAACGGGTCAAAGCGAACAATATCTGCTAGCGGTGGGTGGTCCTGGGCTGTTACAATAATACATTAAGATTCATAGGTACAAATAAAATGTTTCAATAAAGGCTAAAATATAGCATTTTGTTATTTGGTTATGCTACATTAGATGCTTCTTAGACATTTATATGTTACCTTCCTCAGGAAGGAGGAGGGGATGGCAATTCATCCAACCTTCTCAGTGTCAACTGTTTTTGGGAAAAGAAACGAGGCAAGTCCATTACGCTAGGTTATTACTGAATTATACTGTGACTAATACATGTAATTTGCAGGCAATGCTGATCGCTTGTGCACGTCAGTTGATCGAACAAATCAGGTAAACCTTCCAATTCAACATTGTCAAACTTTACGGTCTGAATATGAAGATCTGACTTCTGGACATGTATACGCGTGGACTTTGGAATCTGCGATAACCAAAACATGCAATATTTCTATTAAATAGGTAGCCTGTCTTACTTTGAAAGCAATAGCTACTTGTAAAAGTTTGGGATCTTGACTTGTCTGGTTCTGATTTATGGAAATGCTTCTTTCCACATGTGGGAGCTTTGAGCTTTCTTGGTTGTCCTTCAAGAGATGCATCTAAAAGATTTGTTTCCTTAACTGGCTTGAGGCTTAGTGAGAGAGTGCTTTGTTCCCTCCTTCGAAACTTCCTGCAAATGTCGATAAAACACGTACGAGACAACAATGGACACAAACAACACTGTTATTTGTTCTATTGAGACATTCCAACAAGAGTTTAAGTTTCTCACAAAAACTCACTGAACATCCTCTTCCATACAACGAACAATCCCCCTGCCCACTAACTAACTGTCTTCTGTAAATCTCCATTCTTATCCCTTCTATGGTAAGTTTGTGTGATCGGGGAGGCATAACAGCTCGAGGTCTTTAACCTTTTTAAGTGGGTACTGTGAGAAACTAGAGGGGTAGGATCTTTTTGTAGTGATGCTTGGTAATTCCAGTTTCAATGGGAGGGAGAACTTTATGGAAAGAAGGGATTTTGACTACTACTTACCGACATTTACTTGGAGTAGAGCTACCTGTATGATTTTTAGGATGCATTTATTGATGTGTTGAATATTGGAAGCTTAGAACTTTTACGCCCCATCAAGATGGATATTCAAATACCATGTAATCATATTAGCCCACCCATAAAATTTAAATTCTTTATTTGGGAACATAGTCATACTTGCATTAATATTTGAGACAACTCCAACGAAAATTCCTATGGATTGCTGTTTCACCGAGCTGCTGCTACCTTTGTATTAAGGATCAAGAAACTCTGTATTCATCTTCTCAGCAACTGTCCCTTCGCCTTCTTTTTGAGCTTTCCTATAAGATTCATTCAGTTTGTTTGTAACAAGACCCGAAGAGATCTTCACCCTCCTTAACATGTCCCTCGTTGGCAGTTCCTTCAAGAAGGAGAAGAAAATCCTTTGATGCAACTTTTTCTCTGTTTTTTTACTGGAATTTATAGCTGAAATGGAACACACGCATCTTCACTGATAAGCAACAAAGCATACATTTTATTGTTTCTTGTTTCTTGTTTCTTGTTTTATCTTGGAGTAAACTTTCTCCACCTTTTTGTAACTATAGCTTATCGACCCTCATGACTAATGGACGTAGTTTCGTAGGTAATTATTTACAGCTAGAACTAGACTTTCTTTTGTAATCTATTTCATTCATCAATGAAATGGGTTCTGTTTCCTATAAAATAATAATAACATGCTGAAATTATTCTTTGTTTCTGCAGTTTATCAGGTTCATACAAGCCATTATTAATCTCTCTTGGCCTCAAAGACCATTCTGTGGTAATTAATCAACCATGTTTTTCTTCCATCATTAGTAAACTGAGTGAGTCTAAATGAATTCTTCCGGCTTTGCAGGAGACCATGAGAGGCATACTTTCTGCTGTGTCTGAGAATAGACTTTGGTAGTATTTGACTTTTGCTCATTAGAAAAAAGGGAAAAGAATCTGTTAAAAATTTGCATTAGAACCATGTTCACTTTGGTAAAGTTATATATATATATATTTCTACCTTTTAGCATATCTTTTGGTGGGTGGGTGGGTGGTTGGAGGGATAGTTTTGAAGCTTTTATTGGTAAATGATCCCTCCCTCGTGTTCGACCTTTTCACAACCAATAAGATGATAGATAATAGATAAGGAGGAGATTTCAATGGAAGATTGTGCGAGTTATGGATAATAGATAAGGAGGAGATTTCAATAGAAGATTGTGAGTTAGCTATTTTTCTTAATTTCACAATGTATGAATGAAAATTTGAACTTCTAACTCGAATATGCCTAAGTTGGATGTTTCCCATTGGTTATTGTGTTTTTCGTATGCCTAAGTTGGATGTTTCCCATTGGTTATTGTGCTTTTCGTAGGTGACTAAAATCATCTCGGTGTGCATTACAATGGAAGGTTCCAAAGCCAAAAATTTCAAACTATTAAATAATTTCAAGTATGAATATAGGGATATTCACACCAAAAGATAAATGTAAAATTTACTAAAAATTCGGAGGCTAAAAGATAGAATTGTAGTATAAAACACGAAACAATTAGATTGAAAGAAACACTGAGTTTAGTTACTCGAAACACTGCTAAAAATGACAGTTTTTCTTTCCAGAGAAAACAAAGGGAACAAATTTCATTGATTTCGAAGTTAAAATAGTTGATACCAATTTAAGTATAATTCAAGAACAGGTTAGGATGGCATTTATTATTTTCAAGGTTTTAAGGTCGAGCTCCATCTGTAACATTTGTCTATGATAGCCGTGCTATTGGCTTCAAATGTTGCCCTTCACAACAGGTTCTTGAGAGGACATTTATTACATTCCGATGCTGTTAAGAGTACAAATACTTGGTACAACCTATGATCTTGAATGTAAGTCATAAGCAATCATTAGGAATGAAAAGAGCATAAGAATATCATTCAATATTCTGTAAATTAACTGTAGGTTAAGTTTGACTTATTCTTTATAAGAAAACAGAAATTGCAATATATTACAAGATAAGCATTACAAGATACATGGGAAATACATAAAAGAACATCACAAAATTTTCGGTGTCTGCCCTTTGACATCACATTTATAGTACACTACAAATACAATAAAGATTGGCTCATATCATCCACTGGAATTTCTTGCAGACAGAGACGGCCACACATGAATTACTAAAGAATAATCAAGGAGCGAAGGCATCAGGATGATATCTAACCATTGCGCTTTACTTGCTTACTTTTATGTTTTCTCTTTATTTGCCATAGAAATCACGTGTCTTTCGAACTGTGAAAATGAAAAGAGAAAACACATAAAGACCGATTGCTTTCATCACATAACCTACCAGGTTCAAGGCAATTAAACAGAATTAACTCGAATATCCAGTCAAATATGATAAAGAAAAAAAACCTCGGCATTTTTCAACTTCTGCTTCTCTAATTCCTCGTTGAGATTATCAATCCTGAAATTAGAAAATAACAGAATATTAGTTCCACGAGAATCTGGTTTTGAAGTAAAAAGGCAAATTGAATTCATCGGACTTGAAGTTACACCTCTGCTGCAGATGAAGGACCTGAGACTGTAACTCTCTTTCCCTCAAGGAAGCCGGTGGTATCTGGACATCAAAGAAACCATCACTTGATGGGGTAGCCTAGAATATGTAATATAAAAGGCAGAAATCACTGGATTCAATAATGAGCCATGGCCATGCTCGGGCAGCCTTCGGCATGAAATATCTTGTTCTTAGTAGTTACTAAGGATTTCTATGACTAAGCTTAATCTCTTGTACTTTTAAATTGGAGCCTTGTCTGTAATTGCATAGTTTGTTACCCTCTGCTGTTTGTTGTTTGCTCCTTTTGTAATTGGATTTCCCTTTTTTTCTTTTTTTTTCTTTTTGTATTCTATTTCTTCTCAATGGAAGTTGGTTTCTTTATAATTCCTTTTTTAGAAAAACAAGCTAAATTATGTACCAGTAGTTGGCAGCTCTTTGCAAAATTAATAAAGAAATCAAATTCATCTATATACCAGCAGGAGGTCAGGAATTATAAAAACAGGCTCAATTATGTACCAGTAGTGTTTTTTGCAACATTAATAAAGAATTCAAATTCATCTCTATACCTGCAGAGGGTCACTAGTGGCCGTCTCTGATACATCTGGATTCTTGCCTGTGTCAGTCAAGGACTCAACAAAAATATAATAGAAGAGAAGGTGCCAAAAGAGGAAGTATAAAAACAAAAAGAGGAGAAATACCAGTCAATTGTTCCAAATACTTGATCAATTTAACGATTTCTTCCTGTCAGCAATAATGAATAAAATAAATATTTATTTTGAAGCATTACCAATACAAGTAAGAAGGATAAGCAAAGCAGACCCGTTGCAGGATGTTCTGCTGCAGAATACATTGCATTGATGGGAGGAGTAAAGAAGGCGTAAGGTTCAGGGATGTTGGGCTCATTGTCCCTCCACAGATTGGGCTAAATGAACCCGTCATAGGACCCTAAATACAAAAATAGAATGGCAATGGTTACAAGGCCATTGCCTAAAAGGTAAATGTCTGAGTTCATTGGTTATTTGAGAAGTCAGAATGCTCAAAATCCTAAGCCATACAATATCTAACTCAATTAGATAGGAATTAAGATTAGAACTCATAAAAGCAATGGTATATTTGATGGGAGCATTCTCTATCAGCCAAAAGTACCAAAAGTCGATAAATGCAGAACAAAGGGCACCAATCTCGAATGTGAACATGAATGCATGCATGGTATAAAATCATAATAACGGGTAATAAATCCATCCAGAGGTGCCACCACTTCTTCATTATAACATATAAACTTAGATGACATACTCCAAATTCTGTGTATGATACATGTTTAAAGTTACCAAAATTTGCTCAACTTGTTTACAGTAGCCATATCCTACGTTGCACAAAACCCAATTTGATAAAGTGGACAATGAATTGAAGATTGATACGATGAAAAATTCACTTAAAAGAAGGGATCGATTTGATGGGAAAAATTTCAACCAATCAAAGGTACCAGAGCCTCAACTAAAGTCAATAATGCAGAAGCAAACAAAAGATATCAATTGGCCGTGATCAGCATGAGTGACATGAAATGGAAATAACAGGCAACAAAATCAAAGATAACATTCATTCACGGAAACAAAGAAATTTGAAAAGAGAATAAACCCCAATTTCAAAGTAAAGAGAAATATCTTAATGTCAAAATTTTGTTAAAATTATTCAAAATAAATCATTCACAAATCACAATTAGGGAAAATTATCTTAAACTGGAGAAGCTAGCACGTTTTCACGAGCATAATCAAAATTTGCAAAAAGAGAGTTCATCTTTCTGAAAATAATCAGAAAGCACAAGAAGAAAGAACGTGACCGAACCACCTAACCTGAGTTTTTTTTCTCCCTAATATGGTCAAACAGATAAGCACTCTGCAAATTACTAAAATTATATCTCTACAATACTTCCCTTCTAGACATGATCAGAATCAGAAAGGAGATTTTGTTCTGTACAAGATTTCAAAATAATGCAAAAATACCTTCGGACTAAGCTCCGCTGAAGTAACTTTAAACCGCCCCTTGCATTGAACTACTGTTCCATCTGATGTATCCTCAACTGAATATGATAAGCAAGAATATTGTGACCTTAAAGTTGTTAGCATAGAAATAATTTAAGCCCAGAGAGAAATAGAAGCCTAAAGACATACCAGATGATATGTTATTTGTATCTCTTTTTTGGCGATATAATAATGGACCACTGAAATTACGTTCAGATGGAAATTTTGACTGCACATAATCCCTTCGTTGAAGTTTGAAAAAAATAATAATAATGTCAGACTTGCCTAAACCACATTGTGAACATCCAAAACAGAAACATTTAAGCAACCAAAAGAAAACATGTATCTTGGACTGATAAATTTAATTTCGAATTTAAAACTAAAAGCAACACCATAGATTCCATTAAGATACTGGCCGCGATTTGTATTCGGCATCAATAGCGTTTGTTGTGTGAGGAGATGGCCAAGGATCCCTCACACTTGAGATAAAGAACATAAAATATAAAATTCCACTTGAACTTGAAGCACAAATTTAAATATCCAGAAGAAACGAAAAAAAAAACCCATCATCAAGTAACAAGCTTATCATCTAAGGTGGACGTTGACTTCTCTCACGACCAGAAAAACATATTGCATGGACAAAAACCCAAATATTAATCAGAATAAATCTTACCTATCACCATCTACAACAATCTTTTTAGGAGAACCAGCATTGTCAGAAATTAATGAACCACTATAAGACCTCTTATTCTCTGACATGTAATGACGTGGTAGGGGACCACTTTGCCCTGAACTCTCACCCTCGATTCTTCCATTTTCCCTATTGACTGGCCTTACACTGTCCGTGCTTATATCTTCATAGATGTCAAAACAATCTCTGCATTGGAGCATCAAGACATAAAATTACATAATTTCTCCTTAAATTATCGGATCAAGATCCACCTCAAAATTTTAAAAATTATAAAGTAAAATACAAATGCAATACAAACTGGAAAACTGACAATTGGTTCAGAGTTTAAAATAACCATACTTGAGTGCTTCAAGAGGTTTTGTAGGGAAAGAAGCAAGGGAACTCTCCAAATAATGTAGATCACTGAAACCATCCTAAAACAAAATAAAAGGGAAAAAGATGCCAGAAAATGTTTAGTTAGTCAAAGGACTATTTGAGCGCTATAGATTCAAGGAACAATGCTAGTTTTTCCACGTCAATAATAAATTTTAGTAAAGGTTATCACAGACAGTAAAACCTCCTGACTAGCGGCAGCACTTCGGTGATTCGGACTTTCAAGGGATGAACCCTCTACTGGAAAGCTAAAATCATTATTCTTGTTTCTTTGCATTGTTGTATGTACATCTAGATCTTCCATGTTTGACATATCATCATCTTGAATCTGCAAGAAACTCGGTAGTCAAAATGAAAGGAATATTGCTGCAACCATTCTTATAAGCAACTAATAAATATATATGTAAACACTAAACCAGGCAATATGAAACTTACAAGGGCAGCCTGATTCTTTAAATCCTCAAGGTTGAAGTTCCAGGCACTAATTCCTCGAATATATTCTTGCTGTACAGAATAACGGAGTTTAGATAATGACACAAAGCCAAAACGGCAGATGCTAACTTTTACAATTAACACACTGATGCCCGTTCAATGCAAGCCTTTTAGATGTACAAATAATCCAATGATTGGAAAACTAACCATTCCTGTTTGCTCTTATTTTGACAAATTATTTCTCCAATGAATGGTCTCATAAATTACATCATCCCCAATTACTAGAAAAGCAAGAACTATATTCAATGCAAGGACTTGAGATGCATAAATAAATCAAGGATTAGAACTAATTTATCCTTTCTTTTCTCTTACATTTACAAAATTTGTTTATCATCAATGCTATAATAAGTTTCATCATTCCAATTACTAGAAAAACAAGAACTACTTTGGATCACTAGGGTTCTCCTTGACATGGGTCATGTTCCTGTGGTCCAACTACTTTTAAATAAAAGAACTTCCGGCTAAGGCATCCTCTGCCCAAAATCAATACACTTGTGACGTAGTGGGACGGAACAGGGCTATTATTCCAAAAGCTGAGAATTTTGGCACATAAGCTTAAGGAACGAAACAAAGCTACCTTCAGAGACCTTCCAGGAGGGAATCTCAGGCAATAAATGCACTAGCTGAGATGGATGGTATGGAAGAACAGAGGGATTTTAAAGCTAGACCCTACCAAACATTTTATGAGCATCCCTTTCTGTAAACTGACAAAAAACTGAAAATCTTCAGTGACACATTCGTGAAGAAGATTTTTGGAAACAATAGCCTTAAAATATTGAGATTCTTCTCGTGGACTTTTATCCTAGAGGGGATAAAAACGGCTGATTTGGCACAAAAACATGATATGGCACATTCTACATAATGCCATGAAGTGTAAAAATAAGCTGGGGAGCCAACACCACCTTTTGGACCATGTTTTGAAGAGCCATTTGCATACAGGTGTTGGAAGAAAATTTTGAACAGTTAGCATGTCCTGGTGCTTCCCAAAGAAGTTTATTGAGTTGTATTGAGCAACTCTTGTACAAGGACATCCGTTTAGAAGAAGCTAAACATTTTTGAGAGAATGTGGCGCTAGCCATCTTTTGAGAGGTGGCATGAAAGAATTGTAGAATCTTCAATATGCTTCTAGAAATTCTGAGAAGTGCAGGGGACATCATTCATTTCATTAATCCTATGAGGGTTTTCTTTTTCCCAATCTTCCTTTTAATTTGGCCACTTTTCAACATACACCAACTGGATGAGTTTTTTGTAATCCTTTAGGCAGCTTGGGGTTGATGTCTTCATTCCTTAGGTACTTTCTTCTCGCTTAAATGAAATATTATTTAATAGGAAGAAAAGATTACAGGGGGAAAAAAAAAGAAAACGATCCACCGTGTGCTTTTGTGTTGGGTGCAACACACTTGAAATCTAGGGGCCAAAGCCCGAAGGCTCCAGACAATAGCACAAGCATGCATGTTAAACCATCTTAGAAAAATTATATGTAATGCCTTCAACATTTCAGGTAATGAGTTTTTATAATTAGCACCTGTGACAAATGCTCCTTGTCTCCATACAAAGCCTTGTTCTGCACCAGAAGATCAGCCTCCTTTGCCTGTAAAGAAGATGAACCGTTAAACAAACAATCAATGCCTTTCTGGAAGTAATTAAAGCTGGTAAAAGAAAGGCCTGAGATAGGCAGTGAGACCTTTAGCTTCTTAAAGCGTTCCCCTAATGGATCAAGGCCATCCAGGATTGTTCGAGCAAGATAATCAACTGAACGGGCATGTTTAAAAAAAGGGTGCTTTAAGAGCTTCTCTGAACTGGGACGTTTCTTTGGATCCTTCACTAGGCATGTAGCGACCATTTCTTTGAATGACTGAAGTCAAAATAAATATTTTGTTTTTGGATAAGAAATTTTTATTTTTGGGTACAACAAATGCAATGAATAGGGATTTGAACCTCCGACCTCCAAGGAAAGAGTAAATATCAATTCCCGTTGATCTATGCTCATGTTGTATAAGAAATTTGTATTACATAAGGAAGATATAAGCAAGAGAACGGAGGAAAAAAAAATATGGAAGCTCCTGAATTAACAAAACTATACAACTGGGTGGCACTTAAAGCTCCCTACAAGATTACATACCTTAGAAAATTTCCTATCTCTTTCATAGTCAAGACCAGGAGGAGCATTTTGTAATGTCATTAGCAAAACCTGTAATGCCAAAGAACCAAGTGACATAAAAAAGTTCAACTTGGTCAACTACAGCAGTCGTGGACTAATTTCATAAGGTTTCCATGTTCACACAAAAAATGATAAACGCCAAAGAACGAGTACATAAGGAAGTTTAGCTTCAACAACTACACCAGTCATATACATCAGTTATTTCACAAGTTTACACGTGGAAAAACTTATAAGGACATTGAAAACATACTTTCATTGGTGGGTATTTAGAAAATGGAGCATGCCCATGAGCCAGTTCAAGCGCTGTTATTCCAAATGACCAAATGTCTGCCCTATTGCAGAGAGGAAGAAAAAGATACATAAAAGAAACCATATCGCAGAAAGAACTTCTAGCTTACGTTTGTGCATGACACAAATCACAAGAAAAGAAATACTATAATATAAGTGATGAGATATCACATCACATGCAGATGAGCAACCTACTCACTTGAAGTCATATCCATGTAATTGCTGCATAACTTCCGGTGCCATCCTGAGGATTTCAAAACATTGTCCACAATCACTTCCAATTCTTTTTAATTCTATATCTAGATTAAGGGACAACAGAACAACCCCAAAATCTCAAGGCACAGAAGTGGGGAATGGAAGGGTACCAGCATGGAGTTCCAACAAATGTGTTTCTTGAGCGTTGCCTATCTCCAGTATCAAACATGCAAGCCGAGACTCCAAAATCAGCTAGTTTTACTGTACCATTAGAATCAAGCAAAATATTCCCAGCCTGCAAAAAAAACAAGGCTTGTGAATGTCTTTAACCAAAAAAAGGAGAAAATCACATAACAACATTATGTCTGTGTAATGTCTTGATATGCAGGAAAAGAAACTCCAATGCCATCCAGTGGACAAACTACAAAAATGAGCTAGATTTATGTGGAACTACCATTATTGCTAGCAATTGCGAGATGTAGTTCAATGGAGGCATCAGTTATCTTAGGTGGGAAGGAGTTGAAAATTATATCATCTCTAACATGAGAAGGTTCTGTTTCTTTCACCTCCCACCTTCTTACTGGAGTTCGTATGGATGAAGAAGGAAATTAGCTCTTCTCCAGAAAAAGTTCGTTAGTTGAAAAAATAAATTTCGAAGAGAAAAAGAGTTTTGCATCCTCCATAATGAAGACATGTAGTCTTGCAAACACTTCACATGTTTTTTGAACAATTTATATTTAAATACTTCGGACATTAGTTTCTATGATGTTATTGTTTCATTTCTTATACCAAACGCTGCATTGGAATACAGCAGAGCACAATTAAGGAGTGAAAAAAACTCTGCAGTTATTAAAAATATTTTTTGTCAAAATATGATAAGATCTAGGAGCTATACTCAACCTTCACATCTCTATGGATGTGGCCATGAGCATGAAGATAAACAAGAGCTTTCAGAACCTCCCGCAATAGGGTAGCTATGACAGGCTCATCAAAACCTTCAGAAAAAGCAGATTTCATAATATGAAGGCAAGATCCCCCAGACATGTATGGCATCACAACCCAGAGGTGGTGACCAGCAGTGAAGGAACAATGTGCTTTTAACAAATTTGGATGATCAATCAAAGTCATCGTTTGAACCTCTCGCCGAATACCATCCTGAACAAATTTCCTCCAACATTAGTCGTAAAGATGCAATAAATATAAAAATAAATAAATAAAGACGATTTATCACATTAGCTGCTTGCTTAAAATGAGTTTGTCCAATATGCCAAGTTATGAGTAGGTGAGTCTACAGTCCCTTTGGGGACATCTGATAAAACTGTGTAGGCAAGTCTACAAATAGGTTCCGAATGTAAATATAAAAATATAGGAAGAATACTTGAGGAAATTAGAAAAGAAATAAGGAGAGAGATGCTGTCCTCAAAGTGATAATCTTAATACAGTGACCATAGAAATTTCTGCAAAGTAAGTTGAATGGATAATGCACTAATGCCAGTTCAGATCAAGAAACACAATAAGTGGGAGGAACAATAGTAGACTGTAAACTTAACAAAACCATCAATGTAGAACAAAATAATCCCAGCTCTTATGGCCCTTTAGAATTTTGATCCCAAAATGAAGACACTGATTACTTGAGAAACGGTAACTCCACTTGGTAAACTAAACCATTTAAAGTACAATATAAAATCCATATATATACATGTGTGTGCGTGTGTTTGTGTAGTATATAAAAAAAAAAAAACTGAAAGGGTGAAAAGGTGTCAGGAACGTTTGAAATGAAAGAAAAAATATACAGGAGATTGATCAACATACTAGGTCATTGTTGCACTTCTCCAAATCAAGAGCCTTTATAGCGACAGTCTCCTTTAGTGGAATGCACAGTGCCTTGTACACAGTGGCACTGACGCCTTCACCAACTTCTTCATGTAAGTTATAATCCTTGGCATTCACTGGATATCTTTTTTCTGAAGGAATCTCCATATTTTTCCTTTTACATTACAGAAGTAAAACTTTTTTGCCCAAAGACGTCCCAACTGATGTAAAACTAAATAAAATATATTCCAAAGAAATAATCTTCAAACCCATGTAAGGAATCTTCCATTTTGATAGCATTTTTCTCTGATCAGCAGGACACTGTAAATAAGTTGTAACTGCATCAAGACAAATGGAAAATGAGCATATCCAATGAACTCCAAAAATTTGATATCAATAAGCAACCCATCTCTTTAGCCTCGAGCACGTTAAATTCTAAGACCATCTACCAGCAAACAACCAACAAAGCTCCCAAGACCACTGAAAAAAATTCTGCACATACAAACAGGATGAATAGTTAGACATTATAGAGGGAAAAGGAACAAGTTTGATAACAAACTCAGAAGGAAAAGAAAGGCAGCAAATTCAACAAAGCTTCCAACACAAACTCCTAAACTTCCATCCTTCTTGGAAACCCACCCAGTTCCACCCTTCCTGGTATGTTTGCCTGCTTAGGAAGATTCCGTAGTTTTACATTCACTACACGCCCTCCAAAAGCATCCATCTCACCTGGAAAGTGGAAACCTCAACTTCATTCAAACCTTTGGTAGTATATTGGGTTGCTAAATTCCCGCTTAAGTTGAAAGTGGATCCTCATAACTAAGCCCAAATCATACAGCTCAAGTGTAATTTCTTTCTTACATTGTAAAGCCCAAAGATCCAAGACCAAAATGCCCAATCCCAAAAAGTTTCTCTGATTTCACTAACAACCCTATCCCTCTTTTTATATTCTTCCATTGTTAACTGAAGGTGTTAAAGAATGCTTTTTCTAATTCTCCATCCACCACCAACCAAAGAAGACAAAATTTGTGCTGATCTTCGGCCCAAATCTCTGGGATCAAAATACTTTCTAACGAATCTTAATCGTCAAATACTTGTCCAAATAATTCTCATTGGTTGATAGGCCACTTTCCACATCTCTTCATTAGCAAAGTTAGACAAAATGAGAATTGGCCTCTTCCCCCAAATAGGCTTTTTTTCGACTTCAGTCAATCAGAGATCTGATTTCAGTTCGCAACTAAAGCCCGTTCGTTTCTCCTATCAAAATGAAATGGCAAGAACTGATCTCGGGAAAGAACCCCCTTTTCATTCATTTCATATTAATTACAATACGCAGGGAAAAAAAAGGAGAAAAACGCTTAATCCTTCTTGGTTATCTCATGAAAGAGACAAGAAGCAGACTAAGACATGAACTGACTACTCCGACACGCTCTCTAAAAGCACGCTACAAGAATTAAGATGCTAATTCGGCCATGGCCCCTAACCCAAACCTAGATTTTCAAAATAACTAACGAGTAAATACATACTACCGGTAGCACAACCATAGAAATGAATAAAATTTCGACAAAGACTATACTTCCAATTTCCAAATCTTCAAACCACAAATTTACACAAAAAAAAAAAAAAAAAACCCAATTCCCCAATCCAAAAATCACATTTAAATGCCACAACCCAACGAAGTTCAACTTCAATCAACAACCAACAAAATTCAAACTCCACGATGCACAATTAACACTACACAGCAACTAGCGCTATAATTCCTTTAATACAAAGTACAAACAAACACATATTACACAAGAAAAAGCAGCTAAAACGAACAAAAAACAAACTCAACAACAGGTTGGAATAAACAGATGAAGATTATAATCAGATGAGGATAAAATACCACAGAAATTGACTTTCCGACAATGTCAAACGTACCTAGGGTTAGGCCAGGAAGCTAAAATCGAAATCCAAACGAAAATAGATGTAGAAGAAGCACACAGACAAGTGAATCGAGATGGATTTCAGGTTGCAGTCCAAATGGAGATTGACGATGAAGGTTCAGATTTGGGCTTTCCAGTAACAAATTTCTTTTTCTTTTTTTATTTTTTTCCTCTGCATCCAACTAATTATCCAGCCCGAGTTCCCGTGATCGAATCTCTCGCCGTCGCCGCTATTAGAAAGAAAAAAAAAAAAAAAAAATCAATTAATTATTTCTGGAATTTAATAATAATTCCAGAAAATATGAATGGAGGCGACTTTGATTTGATGCAAATGAATTGGGTTTTTAAGAGAAAGAAGAGATATGAAATAAATGAAGTAATTAAATAAAAACAACAATAATCGAGCTGGGAAGGTAGGGCCCCAGGGGCACAGCGCTTCTGAATTCAGCGGTTGAAAATATCGGCACTCGGTTTTCCAGATCGGCGAGTTTTTGGACACTCACATGTTTATACAATTTTTTTCTTTTTTTAAAGAAATTACTTAAACTTGCTTTCTATGGACCATCAGTCTATACTTGTAAGTTGGTTTTTGGTTCAATTAGCTTAAAAATGGAAGGTTGCTAAAGTGGGTATCATTTTATTAATCTTTTAACTCCTTCCATACGTTACAATTTAATGAAACAAACCGTTTATGCGTAATAATTAAAAGTTAAACTTCTTATCTTTGATCATTAAATTATAATACAATGAACATCTGTCCACTAAGTCTGATGACTAAATCTGTGTGCCTCGACATTCCCCTACCATATAGTCATATTACTTATTCTTTGCTTCTTCAAAAGTGGAGAGCACGTTTAACTATAAAGTTTTTATAATTTAGCCATCGAGAAGGAAAATGCATCTTATTGGTATAGTTAGTGACTTTCATTTTTTTTAAATCTTTATTAATCATTTTATCATCAGGATCGCTACTCTCGTTTATATGATGTACTCCTCCTTTACGCATTTGTAGTTAAGTATAGTGTGTGACAATATGTATGAAAAAAAGACTTAGTAAATATTATTACAATTACCAAAAATAAAAAAAATTGTTTACATGTTATGTCTGAGATATAAAGTTACATATTTATTTAATCGACTCCCCATATAAAATTTTAAAATATTAAATATTTTTAAAATTTAAGAATATATTAGATATTTACCCTAGTTGGGTTATATATATATATATATATATATATATATATATATATATATATATATATATATAATATTTCCATGTAGTTTTTTTTTTTTTTCCTTCTTTCTTCCGTTTGAGACCTACCAGTAGGGATGGGATTCCGGTATTTAATTCGGATCATATAGAATTTGGTCCATCTAACAGAAAAATAATGTTATCTTAAAATTATTTAGTTGTTATATAAAATTTTACCATAAAACATTCGGATTCATCAAATTAAATTTTATATTTAGTTAAACATTGCGGTTTCTACCTAGAAGTTAAAAAAGTTACAATTTTTACAATCTCATAAATTTTTTTTTGTTTGAAAATTTGTCAAAAAAAAAAACATTCTCATATAAAGTGTAAAACTGATCAAATTGTTCTTCTTTTGACAAAATTGTTCAATGGTTAATAGATCAAACTTAACCTACTCTAAATTGAAATTAGGGAATTTATCTATATGGTAAAAAAAATTGTTGAAAATGGTGGAATGAATTAGCGAATGAAAATTGATACAACAGGTAATTTTTTTTAATTATTAAATGTGAATTCGCAATTTAATCGTTGAATTTTAATTTCATCCCCAAGAATCTAATGAAAAAATTGTGTATTTTTTTTCTATCCAAAATAATTTAATAATTTTGTCAAAATGTTAGAAAAAGAAGAACTTAAAACCCTACCTTCAATCCCCCAAATTTTGCAAATTAGACAAAAATAATAATAATAATAATAATAATAATAATAATAATAATAATAATAATAATAATAATAATAATAATAATAATAATAGGATGGGAAACTTTGGTATTTATTTAATTATTATATAGAAACCTAAAATCATATTAAATCTTAACATTAATTTAAAAAAAAAAAATTAAAGAAGTTGGAAACATATGAGAAATTTGAGATCTCAATCTTCCCCTCTAAAAATATATTCAACTTAAAAATATGTTACAAATTATATATATATATATATATATATTTAAGAATTGAGTCGAAGAGATTCAAATCTATAATCGTAGAACTATATTGATTGATATATTTATTTATTTATTTATTACGTACCTATGTAATTAATAATTTTTTAAATTTAAATACTTATTTAATTATTGACAAATAATTATGTAATTAATATTTTGACATGTGTCAAATTGAAAATAATTTATAATTTAAATAATTTCTTTAAAAAATATAAGGATGCTTTCTTCTATAAAGATGCTTCCAAAATGCAAGGATTCTCTAACTTTATAATATTTCTCATTTATAATCTCATATTTATTATATTTTATTTTATTTTTTATATTTAATTTTGGCCTACTTTTCTGAGTTAAGCGTGATTTAGTCAAAAATTCATATTTATTATTAATTAACCTACCTTCATTTTTTAAATATTGATTTGGATATCTATACCCGTCACATCTATTTTTCTCAATTTTTATTACTTTAATCTAGAAGGTCTCGATTTCTATCTTCAAAATATGCATCGTAACTTTATTCGACATACGAATAAAGATATGAATAATTAATCATATTTAAAAATAAATAAAAACACTTCTAACTTTTCATTATTAGATAAAAAAAAAAAGGGGTTTTCGACAAACTGGTGGGTTGATAAATCCAATTATTATAATAATATTGAAGAACAATTAGCCAATAATTTATATTAATTTGTTATATAATTAGCTCCATGTTATAGGTCAAACACACGTTTTATTTGTTATATAATTATTATAGGCCTTTCCCAAACATACATTTTTTTTATAAAAAATTTATTTTAAATTTAGTCTTAACACTAATTAGACAAATAAATACATTTTTGTTATAAGTCTTTAACCATAAGTTAAAATTAATTAAGAAAATAATAACGTAATTTTAATATATAGTATAATGGAGTTAGAAATACTAAATATTTACGTCGAAATAAAATAAATTAAAAAAATGACATTGGATATTAAGGATAAGGTAGATTATTGAATATAGTAGCATACTATAATTATTAATTAGATGCATAAGATATTAATTTTTTTAAAGTTTAGTTAATAAAGTGACCTAAGGGGACAATGTAGAAATAACGTAAAATTGAAGGGCAAATTTGCAATTAAAATAGCGCAACATCTACGCCGCACAATATTGATTAATAATATATTGGGTCTTAATCCATCCATTTTATTTTCCAATCCGTTATTTTCAATCTAATAATAATTAAAATAAATTACGACTTATAATCCATCAAGACTTTTGTTTTTTCTTTGAAAACTAATTATCGCCTTCGGAAGAAATTTCTGGTGTGCCTGAAATTTTTTATTTATTTTTATTTATTTTTATGTCGTTTTCAATCTTCAACAACCTTCGTTTCTATAAATGTGAAGAAGCCGCTTTAACTCCTTCAATGTCTGCCATGGAAGCAGAAGAGACAGAGGAAGGAGGATCGCCTCAATTCTTGAAGAAACTATCTTCTAATCCAACTATGCTAGAAAATGAAGGTTTGGATCTCTGCCCTAGCTTCAACAGTTACTCTGTCAACGGACTTGCAGAAACCGCTGCGAGAGTTGCCATGGATTTCGAAGGAATGGTCGGCGATGGCGATGGCGGTGAGGACGATGATTTTGAGTTTGTTTCGTTTCAGAAGGCTGAGGAACAAATGATTTTCGATTGTCCGATTAGTCCTGTTTTTCCTATTTTCAATCACCATCTGTTGGAGATGAGCGATGGAACAGAGGCTAATGAGTTGAACCATGGAAATGCTCCAATTGTGAAGTTTTCTCTACAGAAGCTTATGAGCGATGATAGAGAGCATGAGCGTGAACTCGATGGTGATCTTGCGTGTTCGTCTTCGACGTCTGAGGCCGATGAGTTGGACATGATTCCACCGGGAACGTACTGCGTTTGGACGCCTAGGTCAATGGAGGCGGCGGAGCGAGGAAAATGCCAGAAGAGCAACTCCACTAGATCAGGATCAGGATCCTCGTCTTCAAGACGGTGGTGGCTTCAAAATTTGCTTCGACGAAGCAACAGCGAAGGAGGAAAGAATCGACTGGTCTTCTTAACACCGTCCGCGAAATCGGAATCGACGACGAAGAAAGAAGAGAAAACAGTGAAATTAGGCGAAGATGCAAATCGAAAGAAGAGCTGTCCAGAGGCCAACACGGTCGCCGGAAAATCGAAGGTCAAAAGAGGCGTCGTCGAGAAGACATCATCAGCGCACGAATTGTTTTACGTTCGAAACAGAATGTTGAAGGAAGGAGATAAGAGACGATCGTACCTTCCGTACCGGCAAGACCTCGTCGGATTCTGGGCAAATGTCCATAGCGTGAGCAAAGCATTACCTCCACTCTAAGCCTCTCAACAGGTTCTGCTAATAATGGATGGTTTAGATTAATTATTTAGTTAATTTTCATGATCCATATGATTAAGATTTATCATCCATGAGTTTTGATCTTTAAACCCATGCACGATTGAATCGTTTCACTGTATATATAGTATATCTATATAGTTCAGGTTTGTTCTATAATCGGGTGATTTATCTTCCAACTTTATTTTTAATTAAAAATCAATAAATATATTCAAATTATATGTACTTTTAAGTCATTGTTGTTGTTTTATTGGTTAAAATAATTAGATTTTAATAATTTGTTATTAAAGAAATTAGGCTGGAATTTAGTTGTTTTTCATCAAATGGCATGTTTGACAGTCTTTTCAAATAATTTATTTATCTTTAAATGGGTTGAGATGGATAAGGTTGAAGGTGTGACGTGGCAGCAAAGGTGAGAGATCAGGATATTGGGGAAATGGGTGGGGGAGAACAAGAAGGGCATGAGAAAGGTGGGTTGATGTGATGCCATAATCTCTTCCAACGCTACACCTAATATCCTTGCAACACTAAAATAGTTATTACGATTTATTTAATCTTTAAAAAAATCTAAACTCATTTTGTTCCACGTATCTAAATTTTGAAGCTATGTCCTTTTTAGTCGAGAGCATATGAATTGAACTATATTTAAGTTGGTTCAACCATAAACTTATTATTAGGAATCTGAAAATGAAAGGGGACTATTTACAAAAGTATATTGATATTGATTAATGTAATGTACAAAAATACAAACAATGTCCAACTATTTTTGGCTCAAGATTCGTCGGGCTTTGGCTCCAGAATTACAGGAATTTTCTCCATGTGATCACCACGTAGCACCTCCACAATCACCTGAGCAAGCATCAAACAATTGGTTACCAATCAAACCTCCATGAAAACATGTCACAAAATTTGAATACTTCTTGAGAATTCAAGTTCATCAATGGTTTATGTTACTGGGATCATTCTCTTTGCAGTCCATGAGTCTTTTATTTGGTTATACTACATTTTTCAGGTGAAAATCCGTTTCTAATTCTTGAAACGGTATCGTATACATGACTTTTTATACATAGTTTAGGGACTAAATCGAGAACTTTTGGGTTTAAAAGTGGTTAAAATAATTTTTCTGGAAAATTATGAGACCAAATGGCTTTGTATTGTCACTAAAAGGCCACATGGGGATCATGAGGCAACATATCCTAAGGTAGTTGGCTTCATCACATGGGGTCTTGCTGTCTTTTTCAGAACCCAGAGTTTTGGAGAAATTTCATTAATATTCTCTAAGTCATTCTAGACCTCTCCCTATTTCTTTTGGATTGGAATTTGTTCATGTAGGTTGTTTGGGGACTCTTATGGTGGGCGTTTCTTTTTGGCATGCCCTTATATACATTCAAGGGGTGAATTGTGAGATCTCACGTAAGTTGGAGAGGGGAACGAAACAGAGTGTGGAAACCTCTCTCTAGTAGACGCGTTTTAAAATCTTGAGGGGAACTCGAAAGACAAAGTCCAAAGAGGACAATATTTGCTAGCAATGAGCTTGAGTTGTTACAAATGCCTTGAGCTAAGAGTTTCAACAAGCTAAAGAAAAAAGATGAAATAGGAAAGTTTGGATTACCTTGTCACCAACTTTACACTGGTCAAGAATTCTGTACAAATCGCTTCCATTCGCGACCTTCTTCCCGTTCACCGACGTTATTATGTCTCCCAATATAAGTCTACCATAAGCATCCCTCTTAGTCGGTAGCAGGCCCTGCATAATGTGAAGTGATCAAATCTTCTTGAACTTAAGTATTGAGGTTGGAGGTCTTTTCAAGTTCTTGGAGCTATAATGGAACAATGAAACGCTATAGGTATTAGAATAGAAATGCGGAGAGAAAAAGAGAGGAAACTAATACAGCTTTCCCAGCAGGACCATTTGCAGGAGCATCCAAAACAAGCACTCCGCTTACGCCCAACTGTTCCACAGACTGATCGGGAGCAAACTTGATTCCTAATATCGGTCTTGTCACCTTCCCATATCGCACCAACTGATCAACAATGCCGCTCACCTACATTGACAGAATGTTGATGAATACTTCTTCAAATCAAGGTTACTTCAGCAGCTTGTAAGATATGTCATATGTTTATTACTAACAGTGTCAACTGGGATTGAAAATCCAACACCTGAGGATGCCCCAGATGGAGAATATATTGCTGTGTTTATTCCGATGAGGTTTCCCGAGCTATCGAGAAGTGGCCCTCCACTGTTTCCTGGATTAATGGCAGCATCTGTCTGAATTACATCTTGAATGGGCCTACCAGTAGCAGCAGAACTAATTTCTCTGCGAAGGCCACTGTCAAGAGCAAGATGAATGCTTAGTATATGATATATTAATATAGTGTATGGTCAAATCTGTGGGGTCTCATACCTGATTACCCCAGTCGTAAGAGTATGATCAAGTCCGAACTGCATCGACAATAATGATTATATTTAGGACATCAAATGGGGAAATGTACAAGACAATAAAGAAGCTACCATGATGAGACTGGCTTTAGAGCCAATGGAAAAATGATGATCTAAACCCGAGTTCTTTTTCTAATACAAAAATGTGTATGTTTTTATATGTGAAGCCCAAGACCTGGGATGCCAAAATCTTTGCTTCGAGTTGCAGTGCTCTTTTGACTAATGTAAGATCCCACATTGGTTGGAGAGGGGAACGAAGCGTTCCTTATAAGGGTGTGGAAACCTCTCCCTAGCAGACACGTTTTAAAACTTTAAGAGGAAGCTTAGAAGGGAAAGCCCAAAGATGACAATACATGTTGGCGGTGGGCTTAGGCGGTTACAAATGGTATCAGAGCCAGGCACTGAGTAGTGTGCTAGCAGGGATGCTGGGCCCCAAGAGGGGTGGCTTATGAGATCCCACGTTGGTTGGAGAGGAGAACAAAACATTCCTTATCAAGGTGTGAAAACCTCTCCCTAGCAGACACGTTTTAAAACCTTGTGGGGAAGCCCAGAAGGTAAAGTCCAAAGAGGACAATATCGGCTAGCGATAGCTTGGACTGCTACAAATGGTATCAAAGCCAAACACCGAGTAGTGTGTCAGCGGGGACACTGGGCCCCCAAGGGGGGTAGATTGTGAGATCCAACATTGGTTGGAGAGGAGAACAAAGCATTCCTTATAAAGGTGTGGAAACTTCTCTCTAGCAGACCCATTTAAAACCTTGAGGGGAAGCTCGGAAGGGAAAGTCCAAAGAGGACAATACCTGCTGACGGTGGGCTTAGACTGTTCCAACTAACTTCTTAGATGACACCATTACATATACACAAGTATCAGAGGAGTGTTGTGCAATTACCAACAGCAAAATTTTTTAGAATCTTGTTAATAGTGAATACTCTTTGCAGAAAATGCTTCATCCTAGATTATTCATTTTTTTACATAAGAAATCAGTAGCCTAAACTTCTATATATTAGATGTATGAACATGACAAAGGGCACCATAAACCCAATGGCTAAGGCAGTGAATAGAAAAACTCACAGGGTTTCCAATAGCAAAAACTTTCTGACCAACAAGCAAGTCTGCTGAGATACCAACAGGTATAGGTCTTAGTTTGTCTTTTGGTGCATCGATTCGCAAGACAGCAACATCCTTGTCTTGGTCGAATCCAACAACTTTTGCATCGAAAGTAGTTTGGTCAGCTAGAGTGACTCTGTACAAAACTAAAACCAGTTTAAATGTGAATAATGAGGTGCCACACTAAGTTTTAAGTCTAAATTCAAATAGAAAACTTTAACTCATTACAAATAATAAAAGAACTTGATGCTATTCTTTTCATGTTCCCGAGGCAAAAAGAGTTATAGAATATACATTTCAAAGACATTACTCACAATACATAACCAGGAAAACAAAATCACATAGCCAAACAATATGACACAGTTATGCCGAATGTGGCTGCACATGTAAGATCCCACGTCGGTTGGAGAGGGGAAACCTCTTGAAACCTCTTCCTGGTGGACGCATTTTAAAACCTTGAGGAAAAGGCTGGAAGGGGAAGCCCAAAGAGGACAGTATTTGCTAGCGAACGGCTTGGGCTGTTACAAATGGTATCAAAGCTAGACATCAAGTGGTGTGCCAGCGAGGACGTTGGGCCCCCAAGGGGGGTGGATCGTGAGATCCCACATCGGTTGGAGAAAGGAACGAAACATTCCTTATACGGGTGTGGAAACCTCTCCCTAGTGAACGCGTTTTAAAACCTTGAGGGAAAGCCCGGAAGGAAAAGCCCAAAGAAGACAATATCTGTTAGCGGTGGACTTGTGCTGTTACAAATGGTATCAGAGCTAGACACCAGGTGGTGTGCCAGCGAGGACGTTGGGCCCGCAAGGGGGTGGATCGTGAGATCCCACATTGGTTGGAGAGAGGAACAAAACATTCCTTATAAGGGTGTGGAAACCTCTCCTTAGTGAACGCGTTTTAAAACCTTGAGGAAAAGCCCGAAAGGAAAAGCCCAAAGAGGACAATATCTGCTAGCGGTGGACTTGTGCTGTTACAAATGGTATCAGAGCTAGACATTGGGTGGTGTGCCAACAAGGACACTGGGCCCCCAAGGGGGGTGGATTGTGAGATCCCACATCGGTTGGAGCGGTGAATGAAGCATTCCTTATAAGGGTGTGGAATCCTCTCCCTAGTGGACGCGTTTTAAAGCCTTGAGGGGAAGCTCACAAGGGAAAGCCCAAAAATGACAATATCTAGCCGTGGGCTTGGCTGTTACTGCACATTTCTGAAAGCATTTTCTGAGGACCATTTGCAACATATTGGTTCTACAATTAAGTACTTTGATGATGCTTATATCCTATTAATACCACAGCCTTAAATGGATAAAGCCCCCAAGGTAATGAACACACAAATGAATACCATGGAAGTTATACATAAAGTCACTAAAGAGCGTTCATGACTAACCTGAGATCAGAAGCACCACGAATTACATGGTAATTGGTGACAATATTTCCATCTTTATCCCACACAAATCCGGAACCCGATCCTTGTGGTACCTCCAACACGTCTAGTGTAAAAGCATCCTGCCTAAACCCACATCAAAATCACATTCAAATTGACAATCGCACCAAAATTAGACCTCCAAGAAACGACCCAAGTTATAATCAGAACTCAAATCCAAAAGGACAATTACCTTGCAGCAAGATTTGTGATATAAACTACAGAAGGAGTATTCTCCTGAAAGAGACGAACCGTTGCGAGCTCATCCGTCTGCAATTTTCTAGGAGTGGTGACAACAAAAGCAGCCGCCGGATCAACATCTGTAACAAAGAGAGAAAAGGACAAGAACACCGAAGTGGTGAAAATTAGCAGCGACTCGCAAATTGATGCTAAGGGGTTCGAGGGATTGGTGAGTTTTGTGTCAGTCGTAGCTGAAATTTGATTGCGCTTCTTGTTGTGGCCGAGAAGGGAGAAGATGGGGTATCTAAAATGGTAGCTGGGGTTCGAGAAATTGTGAAAAGGGATGGATTTAGAGAGAAAGAAGGAAGTGGGTCTCCCGTTTGGAGGCCGAGAAAGTGGGGAGAAATGGAAGAAAGTGGAAGCGAGGGAAAATGCAGCAGCCATCACTTTTCTGCTTGGACAGTTGACGCAAATTGGATCGCTCAATTCAGTTCAGCCAGCTTTATGATAATATTAAAATTATAATAAATTTGGCGTCCCAAATTCTTTTGTCCACCGTGTACTACCTGCAATTTTTTGGTCACGTATTGTACTGCAATTGTTTATTCCTTCCATATGTTTATATATTTATGATCATATTTAAGACTATAATTTTGAATTTTGTGTTTATAGAACATGAAACTTTTGATTAGATGTTAAAAAATCAAACTTTCTATTACTTATTTTGATAAAATTGATAAATAATTCATAGCCAATTTCTATTACTTATTAGCTCCACCTTTTCCTCGAGTGTTATGTGAGGGAGATTAGTAAGGACGTGGTGATGGTTCATTAGGGGTGGCTTGCTAACTCGTTAGGGGTGTCTAGGTTATAAATAAGGAGTGTTAACAACATTAGAAGATGCATATCATTTTAGCTCTCTTGTGATGTTTATCGAGATCTAATATAACAACTCTCATAACGTCCATTTAACTTTTGAGTCGCTTTTCAGTAATCTATTTGGTTAACGGATGTCTCATGCCTGTAGAAGGATCTTTTGTCTTCCCTTTTCACTCGCTAACGGGAGATAGTTATATTCAAGGTAGATGTCCGTTTACATGGGATGGTTGCATACAAGAACAACAAAATGAAGGTAGCAGATATATAATTATTTTCCAACTGCGTAGCCTGGCATTGAGGAACACTATTTTTCTGGTTTGGCATATCAACTCTAAAACAAGATTAGATGGAAAGAACATTAGAAACTTACCCACAAAAGCACCCAAAAAGTGCTTAAATAATAGTGGACTTCGGTTGAAATCAAAGAAATTGAGCACTACCAGGGTTTTACTGTAGAGAGCTTCTATAACAGCCTAAATCTACTGCTAATAGATATTGTCCGTTTTGGTCGATTACGTATCGTCGTTAGCTTCACGTTTAAAATGCGTTAGACATCAGGCAATGTGTCAGCAAGGACACCATGCCCCCAAAGAGAGTGAATTGTGAGATCTCATATCGGTTGGAGAGAGAAACAAATCATTCTTTATAAGGGTGTGAAAACCTCTCCCTAGCATACACATTTTCAAACCGTGAGTCTAATAACGATATATAACGAGCCAAATCTCGAAGTGGACACTACATGGGTTGGAGAAGCTATCTCTATTGAACTCTTTGCATTGTGGGAGTGGCCCTCAATTATATATATTCAAACCATTCCTCAAATGCTAAGTTAAATTGAGTCACTTTGAGTAAAAAGATGGCATTTTTACTGCATTTCTTTATTTACATTATCACAAGACTTGGAATGCTAGTGGCCTCCAAATTCCCTTTTCATCGTTGTGGCTCACAAGCCTCCATGTCACCCACCATAATATTTCCCCCTTTTTGCTTTGCCCACTTATGTTGACTCTTCCCATCCTCTCTTACTCTTTTCTTTTTTCTTTCTAAATCGATATGAAATTAATTACCAAATAAAATATATTCATAAATTTTGCATCATCGGTCCCATACCCGAAAGAAAAATAAATATTATATCTAGAATTGTTAAAGAGTATGAATAGTTTTGAGTTGAGATATAGTAGTTATTACGAGACCATTATATGGGTCAGCTAGTTTTTAAAATGTCACAAATTGATTGCAAATAAGGCACCTACAACCAACCATAAGGGGAGAAAAAAAGTGAGCTTTTGTTGATTCTGAGGGTGGATTCACTTGATGAGTAAAAAAAAAGGTAAAAAGGAAGACGACAAGGAGCACATATGGCTATTACAATAGGGAATTGTGATGGCTGCATATAAGAATGGGATGGCGCCAACTTCATGGGCGTGGCGCATCAGGAAAACAGTGGGCAACCCTTCTGCGCCTCTGCTTCTTTGCCATTCCGTTTCAACTCCATTTCCCCATTCACTATTTCCCTATTAATTCCTGCAATTTCTCTTCCTTGTAGTTAATCCGAATCTCTCTCTCTTCTTGCTTTTCTCCTCGTATTTGTTCTTGTTCTTATCGTTCCTTACGTTCTCTTGTCTGCATAATCAGCAATAACAAAACCCAGATTGAGATTTAGTCCTTGGTTCGGCTGCTCTGTTTTAAGTCTCTGAAACCCTGAGAAGACCCTTCATTTTAGCTGTTTGATTCAACGTCTTCTTGCGGTTTTCGCAGGTATTTCTCCCCATTTCATTTATGTTGTTCGATATTTCACTCTGTTTTATCTTTCAGAAGGGAAATCCAGTTTTCCATGTCGACCAGATTCATATCTGTTTTACCCCCGTTTGAACGGTGGATGTTGATTTTTTTGCCCTATAGAATCTTTTTCCTTTTTGTTAGCTTTATCAATTTTGAGGGATTGAGATCATGATTACTTGAACTGGGTCAGTTTTCGTATGAATTTCAAAGTAGAACGTGAATTGGCTTGTGGGAATTTCTAAGGGATAAAGAAGGCTCTTGAATGAATGGAAGAAGGCAGTGCATGCAATGAAGAAGAGTAGCTAACCCGTTTTTACAACTCTTTAGACACTTGGGATACTTGGAAGTGATTTATGCCAACAATTGTTTCCTGCTTTTTGTTCTTGTTTCTTTATGAACCATGCCTGTTGTCTCTGAGAATCGAATAAGATTTTGAAACGAAACGTCTCATAGGAAGCGCTGACATGTGATTTCTCTTACTCTTGTTGGCTGAAGGGCTGCAATGGCGATTTGTATACCTGTTGGAAGCTGCAAACTGTTCTGCAGGGCGGTAGACTTGAAGTGGCAAGGTTGTAGAAAAGCTCAATGGGATGCTAGTATAGCTTTCAAAAGATGCTTGCAGGATGAGTTCTCACGGTACAGAACATAGATACCGAACATAGACGAATATAATGATCAAAACAAACTGTGGTTTACTGCATTCCTGCCTGGATCACTTCTATCATTTTGTCAATATCATGTTTGTTGATGGGTTCCAGCTGAACAGTACCTGGGTATCTCACATTTATCGAGTTGATATCAGAAATTATCGTCCAAATATGACGGGATCGGGGAGTGCTTCTCTTTATATCCACTGAACTTTGACATTACACTGAAGAGCTTTGCATAAGACAGTTTTTTCTTGTTTGATACTTTTGTTTCTATCTTGCACCGAGTTATGTTCGACGAATTGATGCATACTTTTTACCTGTTTAACACCATGGACTTCATGTTACTTATTGTTTGACACGATTATTCAGGTCGCATAGGTTAAGTAAGTTCTCACATTTACAAAGCAGCAAGACTTCCCAACCTACAATTAATGAGAAATGGAGAACTCCGACTACAGTCGCTTCAGCGTGCTTGAATGACGGTTCAACAAAATATTTTGATTTTGTTATTATTGGTAGCGGAGTTGCTGGCCTTCGTTATGCTCTTGAAGTTGCGAAACACGGGTCTGTAGCTGTGATTACCAAGGCTGAGCCTCATGAGAGCAACACAAATTATGCTCAAGGTGGTGTTAGTGCTGTTCTTTGTCCTTCAGACTCTGTTGAAAGTCATGTGCAGGACACCATTGTAGCCGGAGCTCATCTGTGCGACGAGGAGACCGTTAGAGTATGTTTTTCCAGCTTATCATAAGTTTCAATACCATTCTTCTTTCTTTCTTTCTTTCTTTTGAAGTTGCCTATTTTCTTTAGGTTGTATGTACAGAAGGACCTGACAGAATCAGAGAGTTGATTGCTATGGGCGCATCGTTCGACCATGGGGAAGATGGTAACTTGCATCTAGCAAGGGAAGGGGGACACTCTCATCGTCGGATTGTTCATGCTGCAGATATGACTGGAAGGGAAATCGAGCGGGCTCTTTTGGAGGCAGTTGTTAGGGATCCTAACATTTTTGTGTTTCAGCACCATTTTGCAATTGACTTGCTAACTTCCGAGGTTTGCTTTCTTCTGTTGTTTCTTCTGATTTTAGCGATTGTATCGAAAAAAACGTGAGAAATTTAGACATCAGAGTAATCAAAGTACAAATCAAATGCTATAGAATTCAGTAACATGAAATGATGTTGCAGGATGGTTCTGATATTGTTTGTGTTGGCGTCGATACTTTGAACACTGAGACACTGGAGGTGATGTCTCAATTCATCCCAAAACATATCAAATTATCAGGAGCAATTCTGAGTCTTGGTCAATTCATGTATTCTGCTTTTTAACGTCGTGTCTCTCGTGTACTTCCAGGTAACACGGTTTATTTCAAAGGTGACTTTACTTGCCTCAGGTGGAGCTGGACATATGTATCCATCAACAACGAATCCCCCGGTACTTTTCGTTTCCCGATCTACAACCTTCTAAATGAAACTAATTATACTAATGTTGGTTGGTATTTGCTTAAAGGTTGCCACAGGAGATGGAATTGCCATGTCTCATCGAGCTCAAGCTGTAATTTCCAACATGGAGTGAGTAACCATCTCAGTTATTGTGATTTATTTTATGCATCATGATTGTTGCTGAGTTTGGTTGATAAGCGTTGCTCGGTTTCCCAAGTATACGAATCGTTGTAAGTACAATTATCATTTTCCATAGGGAATGAATGCTACACATTGCCAAATTCTACTCCTACAATTAAAAGACACAATAAACAATTATATTAGAGACATCGGGTGGGATACCGGGCGGTGTGCCAGTGAGGACCCTGGGCCCTGAAGAGGGGGTGGATGGTGAGATCCCACATCGGTTGGAGAGGGCAATGAAACATTTTTTATAAATGTGTGAAAATCTCTCCCTAGCAGACGCGTTTTAAAAACCTTGAGGGGAAGCTCAAAAGGAAAAACTCAAAAGAGGACAATATCTGCTAGCGGTGGGCTTGAGCCGTTACAATTAGACAATAAAATACCTAAATAAACAATCGAAAGACACATCATCTTACCTTCCAAGTATCGCTTTGAGGATGCAGGAGTAGCTTCGTTCTTGTGTTGTTGGTTAATTTGTAGTTTTGCTTCATTTCCTCGGGTCGATTCGGGGAATGATTAAGGATGTGAGGAGTCATGGTTCTGATTAAATTTGGTATCTAATGCAGATTTGTGCAGTTCCACCCAACTGCCTTAGCTGATGAGGGCCTTCCAGTCAGACCAGACAAGCCAAGAGAAAACGCTTTTCTTATTACTGAAGCCGTTAGGGGTGATGGCGGTATCCTGTACAATTTAAGTATGGAAAGATTCATGCCGTTGTATGATGAGAGAGCCGAGCTCGCCCCCAGAGATGTCGTAGCTAGAAGCATAGACGACCAGCTGAAAAAGCGAAATGAGAAGTATGTGCTACTAGATATTAGTCACAAACCCAGGGAAAGTATTCTCTCTCATTTCCCCAACATTGCTGCTGAGTGCCTCAAGTATGGTTTGGACATTACATGCCAACCAATCCCAGTAGTTCCTGCTGCCCATTACATTTGTGGAGGAGTTCGTGCAGGGCTTCAGGGAGAGACTAATGTGCAGGGTCTATACGTGGCCGGTGAGGTTGCTTGCACGGGTTTACACGGAGCTAACCGTCTAGCTAGCAACTCATTGCTCGAAGCTCTAGTTTTTGCACGAAGGGCAGTTGAGCCCTCTGTTGTTCATATGAAGAGCTCAAGTTTTGATTCCAGTGCCTTGAATAGGTGGGCTAGACCATTTGTTCCCATGTCCCTTGGAAACCATTTCATGAGCAGAATCATATCAATGACAAACAACGTAAGGAAACAATTACAACTAATCATGTGGAAGTATGTCGGAATTGTTCGGTCAACCACCAGGCTCGAGACTGCTGAGCTGAAGATCAGTGAGCTAGAAGCAACATGGGAGGAGTACTTGTTTCATCAAGGATGGGAGCCAACAATGGTGGCTCTGCAGGTTTGTGAAATGAGGAACCTGTTTTGCTGCGCAAAGCTAGTTGTTAGCAGCGCCCTCGCTCGGCAAGAGAGCCGTGGGCTTCATTATACAATCGATTTTCCTCATCTCGAAGAGAGCAAGAGGCTTCCGACCATTATACTTCCTTGTTCACCCACCAAAAGTACTTGGAGCTCAAGACAGCTTCACTGGCAACCTGTGTCGTAGTAGTAAATACTCTCTGCTATGGCAAACATGGTACTGCCTAAATCATTATATTCATTGACAGAGTTATCATTCTTTTGTGTAGCCTCATTTGCCTAAGGTTACATATCTTATGTGCAACTTGCAGCTTTTATTGCATACAAGGTTTTACAGAAAGGTTCTCCTGCTTAGTAGTTTCTATACATCAAATTATTTAGTATCTATGATTTTGAGATTGTTGAATTGTTTGCAAGAGCTTTGAAGATTTTCTCCCTATCTTTGATTTTTTTATTGTGAGAAGGTGAATCACTCACGTAACTGCCCAAGTCTACCGCTAATAGATATTGTCCTCTTTGAACTTTCCTTCAAGGTTTTTAAAATGCATCTGGTTTCCTCTCATATCGGTTGGAGAGGTGAACGAAGCATTACTTATAAGGGTGTGGAAACCTCTCCCTACCAGACGTGTTTTAAAACCTTGAGGGAAGGCTTGGAAGGGAAAGCCCATAGAAGACAATATCTGCTAGTGTTGGGCTTGAGCTATTACAAGTGGTATCAGAGCTAGACACCGGGTGGTGTGTTAGCGAGGACGCTGGGTCCCAGAATGGGTGAATTGTGAGAATCCACATCGATTGGAGAGAGGAAGGAACGACAGCAAGGATGTTAGGCCCGAATAGGGTGAATTGTGAGATTTCACATCAGTTGTAGAAGAGAACAAAGTATTGGGGTGTGAAAACCTCTCACTGGCTGACACGTTTTAAAAACCTCTTGAAGGGAAGGAAAGGAAAAGCCCAAATAGGATAATATGTGCTAGCGGTGGACTTAGGCGGTTACAACTCACGAGTGTTTTCTTGGGGTCGGGAAATTTCTTGACCATGGACAAATCCCTGTCATGTGCGAAGAAGATTAACATGTTCAGAAAAATACAAAGATCTGTTGTACTATGTCAGGACAACCCATGCGTAGAACAAGGATGTTCAATTTTCTTCTCCTTTGTCCACGCTTGTGGCCCCCCCCCCCCCCT
>NW_019268518.1:6137019-6257785 GCF_002738365.1 Cucurbita moschata
CTTTGTCCACGCTTGTGGCCCCCCCCCCCCATGTCGCACCCTTCTCCAAATTCAATCCATCATCTAAAATCCACTCTCCGCTCATTTCGTCTCAGTGCGCCGCTACTTCCCATTATCACAAGTTGCCTATCAAACCACCGCTACTTCCCATTATCACAAGTTGCCTATCAAACCATTCAAAGTCTGAGAGGCATTGCTTTTGCTTAGCGTAGTGGAAAATTATGGACCCACTTACGCTCCGCCGTGTGTTGGTGTTTCTGTTTCTGGGTTTAGTGGGACGAACGGTGGCGTTGGCTGGCGGCAGCGGCTCCGGTTGTGGGTTTCCGGCCGTGTACAACTTCGGCGACTCAAACTCGGACACTGGTGGAATATCGGCTGCATTCAATGTGATTCAGTCACCTAATGGCGTAACCTTCTTTGGACATCCTTCTGGGAGGGCCTGTGATGGCCGTCTCATTATAGACTTGATTGGTAACTAGCCAAATTTGTTCATATCTCTCTGTTTGTGAAGGTTATGCACAAATTACTTACACTGTAAATCATAGCTCAATAAGAACCACAATTCAACTGGAATCCACCTATTCTTGAACTCAAAATCATAGTTGAATTAACTCCATTTTGAGCTCTTATGATTTGTGTGATTCTTCTGCAGCTGAGAAGCTGAAATTTCCATATCTGAGTGCATATCTTGACTCAGTAGGAACAAGCTTTAGGCATGGAGCTAACTTTGCAACAGGAGGTTCGTCGATTCGTCCCGGTGGTTACAGCCCTTTTCATCTCGGCCTCCAAGTATCACAGTTCATCCAATTCAAATCACGCTCGACCTATCTATACAATCGACTCCGCTCCAATAGTCAGTTTCTCAATAATTATTCTTTGCACATTACACTTCTCAGAATAGAACAGAGCTTCCTCTCTTTGTTGTATGAATTTTCTAACACAAATGTTGGCTACTTGTTGACAGACAGGACATCTCTACCAATGAAAAGTATAGCGAGGCCCCAGGAGTTTCCGAAGGCACTATATACGTTCGATATCGCACAGAACGATCTCTCCTATGGTTTCCAACACTCATCAGAAGAACAAGTTAAAGCTTCAATTCCAGATATACTAAACACATTCTCTGAAGCTGTGGAAGTAGGCAATCTAAATCACTCACTCAACAATGCACATAAAAACTGTAATGACCCGACTTTCCGCACACACATCGGTCGGAGAGGGGAACGAAAGCATTCCTTATAAGAGTGTGAAAACCTCTCCCTAACAAATGCATTTTAAAACCTCGAGGAAAAAGCCCAAAGAGGAGAATATCTGCTAGCAGTGGGCTTGGGCGGTTACAAATGCATAAATTTATACATTTTTTGTTGTTAAGTGATGACTCCGACTGATGTGTGCGCGGAAAATCAGGTCATTACAAAAACACTTCCAGAAACTTTAACGAAAGCTCTGATGTTCTTTTTTGGTGTATGTTTCAGCAACTGTACAAGGAAGGGGCAAGATATTTCTGGGTGCATAACACAGGTCCAATTGGATGTCTGCCTTTTGCTATTCTGGATAACAAGAGGCCAGGTAATATAGACAGTGTCGGGTGCGTGAAGAGTGCAAATGAAGTCGCTCGAGAACTCAACCGACAGCTTAAGAATCTGCTGCTAGAGCTAAGGAAAAAGCTTCCTCAAGCTAGAATCACACACGTAGACATGTATTCAGCCAAATATCTGCTCATAAACGACGCAAAAGCGCAAGGTTGTCACCTTTTTTTCTCGATGTCTGTTCGAAATATCGATCGGAAGTTAACTTTAGTATTGGAATTGGTGGCAGGTTTTGTTAATCCAGTGAAGTTTTGCTGTGGGAGCTTTCATGGCTTTTATATTAACTGTGGGAAGAAGGAAGTTGTGAATGGAACAGTTTATGAGAATAATCCTTGCGAAGATCCATCAAGGCATGTTAGTTGGGATGGCATACACTACTCTGAGGCTGCAAACTTGTGGCTTGCTAACCACATTTTGAATGGCTCATTTTCAGACCCACCATTGTCGATTGATAAAGCTTGTCAAGCTGCTCATGATGTATGATAATGACGGTAAGTTTGATGAATTACTTGTTGATTCTTCTCAAGAAAATGCTTAACATTGAACATGTGAGCATGAACTGTAGCCACACCTTTTGAAAATATAATACGTGGTTGTCAAGTGATTCTCCACTCATTTTGCTTCCTGTTTGTTTTGGAGTTCTTGTCATCTATTATCAACCACTCATTTCTTTGTACTCCATTTTTTCTTCCAAAAAATTTCAGGCCCTTAGAAGTTACAATATGATTGTGTCCTTTTGGTCAAGAGGGTTCAATCTTTTCCGTGTTAGCACTTGCTAGGTTCGTAGTTGTAATAGTCCAAGCCCACCGCTCGTAGATATTGATTACCCTCTTTGGGTTTTCCTTCTGGACTTCCCTTCAAAGTTTTAGAACGTGTCTACTAGGGAGAAGTTTTCACACCCTTATAAGGAATGCTTTGTTTCCTTCTCCAACCTAAGTTAAGATCTCGCACTCCACCTCCCTTATGGCCCCATATCTCCTGGTTGGCATGCTGCCTGGTGTCTGGGTCTGATACAATTTATAATAGCCTAAATCCATCGTTAGCAGATATTGTCCGCTTTGACCTGTTACGTATTGCCGTCAGTCTCACGGTTTTAAAACGCGTCTGTTAGGGAGGTTTCCACACCCTTTTAATGTATGCTTCGTTGTCCTCTCCATCCGATAATCCGTGGAGGGTGTCAAGTTGAAGATTTCAAGCAAAGAATGATAAAGAAAACTCTATATAATGATCTCCTCATCCTTGTGTAACCAACTTTTAGCTTGATGTAACCACCCAAGTCGGCTTCCCTTAAGAGAGCTTAAGAATGCTTCTGTTCGTTTTCTTCTCCAACCGATTTGGAATCTCACCATCTACCCCTTTGGAGGCTTAGAGTCTTCGATGGCATTTTACTCAGGGTTTGGCTCTTATACCATTTGTAACAACCCTAGCTTAAGTTCACTGTTAGCGGATATTGTCCTCAAGGGAGAGGTTTCCACACCCTTATAATGAATGTTTTGTTCTACTCTCCAACCAACGTGGGACCTCTCTACGTCGAATTGAAAACCATAAACTCTGAGCGTAGAATAACATGATCATCAACTACTCTTTCACCTTTTTTGTTTCCTGGTATCTTCAAAGAAGGATCCCTATCAAGATCCCCTGCTGATATGGTTCACATTGATTTTTCATGCCCAAAGAATCTCCATTTTGACTGATCCCCACTCTACCTTTTTCAAAGTCAAAATCCCTCAACTTCCTCTCATTTGCTAGATTCTTCCATTCATCTTTATTCATATCCGACCCGCTAAGTGAAACTAAAAGCAAACGATGGGAATGCAACCAAAACAAAATACATGGTTGAAGTCAAAAGTATGACGAGCTTATATCTAAAGTAGACAATAACAAATGATATTGGTCCCAGTGGACTGCAACGTCCTTCGATGCAGTGTCCTCTCGTGTTACTTAAGATAAGCAAATAGAGTTGACTTGGGAAGATACCTGTAAGTGGCAGTGAGCCACAAAAAGAGCAACACAGAATAATGGTTCCTTCCCATTTGAATTGCAACTTTGTTCTATTCTCTTCATCAAAGACAAAACCCATTTTGTCAAAAGAATGTTGAGCCCTTTCTCTCCCACGTTTCTAAAAGTCAAACATGAAATCCATGTCTCAGTACTAAGTTATTGTTGTTTTGATTTAATCTTAGAATTGTGTGTTACATATTATGATTTGGTCTTCTTTTTTTTTTTTTTTTTTTTATACTTTAAGGATAAATTAAATTTAAATCTTTTACCTTTTGTTATTCTGTTTCTTACTTTCATAGAATGAAAAAGGAAAAAGATAACAAAATTTCTCATTTTCTTACTTTAGGTAAAAAAAAAAAAAAGAGTTTTTTGGACAGATAAAGGGTAAGAATATGAATATTTGAATATTTTTTTGGACAAATAATGTTAAAAGAATAGGAATAAAATGTGTTTAATTTGAATATAACTTATGACATTCCCTTGACCGCTTCTTGCAATTATTTTAACATGTTTTGTTTTCACTCACGTATTTATTAAGAAAATCTAGAATAGTACTATTATAGGATTGGTTCGTTCGTGTACCATTCATTTACTCGAATGCTCAAACCCCTTTCTAAAGCTATTACCTCGACAACTAGTGCCTCTTAAAAAGACACATATTCCAATATTTTATTGATTTATTTCTTTAGTGAACTTATCATGTTGGTTCCATGAAGGATTCCTCATCTCATTCATGCACGTACGTGCTGAGGAAAAGGAGAGTCTTAAAATAACTTTCCCCATTCATTTCATGATCTCACCAATTTTGAAATGAGGATTGAAATGAAAAATTAAGTTAAATTTGATCCGTATAAATTTGAAAACCCATCGATTACTATTCGGAGGTAATAAAATTCAAACATTTGATGTTTTGGTCGAGAACATATATTTAAATGAGTTGTCGGCTATAGACACTAATGTAAATTTTGTTCTCTTCAATTCAACTAGAACCATAGGTCCTGAATTTCTACGCGTGAATTTTTTCAATTATTGACTATCAAACCCTACTCAAGGTAGAACGGGCCCTTATGTCCTGAATCCTCAACTAAAATGTCGAATGTAAAGTCATAACTAACCGAATAAGAGCACTCGTATAAAAATCTAGAATTAGCATATTTTTTACCCCTTTTTTTTTATATTTTTTTTTTATTTTCTTGTGATGGAAGTGATGTAGGAATAAATAATATGGAGACTTTGATCATATCCTCAGCATGTAGCCCTAGCTGAATATATACAAATATTCTGGTTCCTTTATTATGGGACCCCAACCCTTTCTGGATCACTCCATTTCTAACCAGGGGAAGAATAGGGTTATATATTCACCTCAAACTCCCTTTCCCTCTGCAAAATCAAGTGCCATCGCCCGTTCGAGAACCCGAGCCACCGTTATAAATACCTTCTCTTTTGCCACCATTTATCATTAGAGTTCGGTTCGATTTGGTTTGGTTTGGTTTAGTACGAGCGTATATGGATCACCCATCTGAAACACTAAGGTCTCTCTCTCTCTCTCTCTGTCTCTCTTAATTTGTACCATTCTCTGGAGGGTTTTGTTAAAGTGTGTATAATTTTGTTTGAAAGTGCAGGCACAAATGTGCAGCTTGCTTCAGGCAGTTCAACAAGATAGAGCACTTGGTAGAGCATATGAGACTCTCGTTTCACTCTCTTCATGAACCCACTTGCTCCCTTTGCCACAAACACTGCAGATCCTTTGAATCTCTCCGGGAACATCTCATTGGTACGCCAAAGTTTCCATTTTTAGTTTTGAAATTTTGATATTTAAGCTTATAAACACTACTTTCATCAGGGCCTCGGCCTAAGCAAGAATGCAACAACGTATTCGTCATAAGAGGATGCAAAATCTGCTTAGCCATCTTTGAGAGTCCTCACACCTTGAGGCTTCACCAAGAAAGATGTCAACTTCGATCTCCAAATTCGGTATGTGAAAAATTATTTCATCAACCGTAACAGCTCAAGCCCACCGCTAGTAAATATTTTCCTTCAAGATTTTTAAAACATGTTTATTAGAGAGAGGTTTCACACCCTTATAAAAGATGGTTCGTTCTCCGTTGGATTTTACAATAATATATTAAAACCAGGCTCCCAAAGGGGGTTGGCACGAGGCAGTATGCCAACAAGGATACTGCGTCCCGAGGAGGTAAATTGGAGGGTCCCACATCGATTGGAGAAGGGAACGAGTGTCAGTGAAGACACTGGGTCCTGAAAGGGTAGATCGTGAGATCCCACATCGTTTGGAGAGGAGAACGAAGCAACCTTTATAAGGGTGTGGAAATGGGGGCGAAAAAGAAAAGAAAGGAGAGGGATGGGATTTCTCTCGCTTTGGCATAGTGGGCCCCATCGGGAGGCCCACACGACGGGTTATTAGCTCAGTGGTAGAGCGTGCCTCTGATAATTGCGTCATTGTGCCTAGGCTGTGAGGGCTCTCACCCACATGGAAAACCTCTCCCTAACGTATGCTTTTTTTTAAGGAAAAATTCAAATGAGAAAGCATAAAAAGAACCATATTTACTGGCTCCCAAGGCGAGTGAGGGTGAGTGGGAGTGGTTGTACCTTGAAATGCGTTTTATCTTCTTATTTGACATCAAAATTGCTTCCTTACAGAGTCAAATCACGACCCGTTTTCGCAACATGGGAATTTGTGACAAATTGACGAGCGACAACGGCCGCATGAGGCGCCATGAAGCAGTGGCATTGGCATGCAGAATGGTGGGCGGTGGCAGCGATGGGTCGTTAGATATATGCGCAAGGGTGTGCCTGATTGACGAAAACGAAACCATCATTTTCTCTACTTATGTCAACCCAACGCTCCCCATCACAAACTATAGGTACAACACATCCCAACTTTAGAACTAAACTAACCCAAAGGGCTCATCTTTTGAATTATCATATGCAGGTTGGAGTCCACGGGCGTTGGTCCAGAATACATGAGGGATCGTGCAATGCCATTGAAGCAAGTTCAGAAGAAAATTCAAGACATCCTGTGCAATGGTGAGCCGATGTGGAAGATTCGACCTGGGGTGGGAGGAAAAGCAAGGATTCTTGTGGGTCATGGCTTGGGAGATCACCTCAAAAGCTTGCAAATTGAGTATCCACCATTCATGATAAGGTACATACTTTGAGTTCTTTCCAGATATGAAACTTTAGCTTCAGTTCTTTTTGTATGGACTTTTCACAGGGACACTGCCAACTATCCACCATTGATGAAAACAAGCAAGCTCACCAATTCTCTCCACTATCTAACACAAGCATATCTTGGGCAAGTTCTACATAACCCTACCTACCTCATAATTCATCCTTCATCTTTTTTTTCTTTTTCAAGAAATCTCTCCATTCGGGTTAAAAAGTTTTAAAATTTAAGAAAAAAGACGAATTTTTTATGATTGTGTTTGATAAATTTCAAATTAGGGCAATGTGTGGTGAGATCCCATATCGGTTGGGAGGAGAACGAAACACCCTTTATAACAGTGTGGAAGCCTCTCCCTAACAAACGCGTTTTAAATACCTTGAGAAGAAACCCGAAAAGGAAAGCTCATAATATCTATTAACAATAGGCTTGAGTCATTACAAATGGTATCAGAGCCAACGAGGAGGTTGAACCCCGAAGAAGGTGGACACGAGGCGGTGTGCCAGCAAAAAAACTGGACCCTAAAGGGGGTGGATTGTGAGATCACACATCAGTTGAGGAGGAGAACGAAACACCCCCTTCAAAACGGTGTGGAAATCTCTCCTTAACAAATCCGTTGAGGAGGAGAACGAAACACCCCCTTCAAAACGGTGTGGAAATCTCTCCTTAACAAATCCGTTTTAAAAACCTTGAGGGGAAATCCGAAAGAGAAAGTTGTCCAAAGAAGACAATATCTGCTAGTGGTGAGCTAAATCCATTCCAGCAAAGCTTATGAGTTAATCTCTTATCGTGTCTGGCTCTAATTTAGCTGCCTTTGTTATAGATCTTTATTGCGTTTTTCACCTACATGTCTGATAAATTCACATCTTTGATATATAAAGAGGATATTCTAACACGAAAAGTTTTGTATATACTAGGATGAAAATTGATAACGAGTCGGGTGCCATTTGTTTATGCAGATACGATATTCAAAACGGAAGCAAAGATCCTTATGAAGATTGTGTAGCGACCATGAGGTTGTACATGAGAATGAGATCCCAAGTTCACAAGATAGAGGAGTATCCATTGGCTTCTGACCCACAAAACAAGAACAATTTTGCAATTTGGAAGCAATTTGAGCTTGAAAGGATGAGCCCAGAACAGATGTTGGAAGTCTCAAGATCTGATTATTATTGCTGGTGCTTGGACTCCAAGCTTTAATTAGACCTTAACTAAACATTAAACTTCATAAATCATATGATAAGTTTGTAATAAATATGGAGAAGAATGTGTTTATGCATTGCAAATTTAAATAAAACTCTCAAAATTATGGTCAAAAGCTATTTCGTTCCAGCTCTAAAACAGCAAACATCACAACAATGTACATTAAGCAAGATGAACAAGAAACATGATGTGCAGATTTTACACAACTTATTTTCCCAAACACAACAAGGATTCTTCTCCGGTGCATTATGACAGAAAACTGATTAAGAAACTTGCTTCTAAGGGATGGGATAAACCATAACTTTCCCAGTAGCTCGGGAGGTTTCAAGATAGGCGAATGCATCGAGAGTGTCGGAGAATGGGAATGGAGATTTGGGGTCGATGATCGGCTTCACCTTTCCATTTTCTAGGTAAGGTTTCAGTTTCTCCAACATGGCAGCATCTGAAGTAAGAAGGAAGAAAGCATCTGGAAATTCTGCAACTGGTGCAGCAATGCTTACGATATTCCCACCTTCTTTGATCGCCTTAACGGCTTTATCGGGCTGGCCTGCAGTTTGAAAATCAAGACATGGATCATTTGTAGACATTTTCTCATAGACTAACAATCAGGTGAAAAGTGTAACTATTACCGACTGCATCGTAGACTACATCGAATTTCTCGGGAAGGTCTTCGAAGTTTTCCTTTGTGTAATCAATAGGCTGATCAGCTCCCAAGCAACTCAAGAATTCCTGTTTTGATGTGCTTGCAGTAGCAACAACTCTCGACGCACCAAACACGTGCTTTGCGAGCTGTCTCATACAGAAACACCAAGATCACATTAGCCAGCAATGAAGAAGAACAAAACTTATTAGACAATGAGTGTAGCAGCACAGATATCATTTACCTGTATAACATAAGCTCCGACTCCGCCAGCCCCTCCCAAAACAAGGATCGATTTTCCAGCAGAGAACCCAACCCGTTCGAGACCTTCATAGGCAGTTTCCATGGCAAGGGGAAGGCTGGCAGCCTCTAAGAAACTCAGATTGTTAGGCTTCAGAGCCAAAACTTTCTCTTCTGTAGCAGTATATTCTGCCAAAGTGCCAACGTTCTTTGGCTTATCTAGTGCTTTGTGATTTATATCTCCATATACTTCGTCTCCTACCTTGAACTTTTTCACCTCACTTCCCACCTTCACCACCACACCAGCAACATCATAGCCAGGTACTGACTGTAAGAACAAATCAATTACAGGAAGAAGAAGACACATAATATGTTAGTTCCCAAACTTCCCCACAATCTCATTAATTAGAGAAACCAAAATCATCTCAATAAGCCACCCTGATTTTGCATCCATTCAATTGCTAATCCACATTTTCTTTTGTTGTTCAACAAAACGATATGATATGAATCCGTATGGTTTGACTTCGAGATTCAGTCTAAAATCTCAAAGATGTTATGATTCCAGATATACCAAGATATTCTCATTAATGCAGAGGGTTCTATGTTTGCAACAGGGTGTTAGATGAATTTCTTCAGGATCATATGAGAAACGGCAGAAAGAACTACACAATATGTACTGATGAAAAAGAGCTGAACTCAACCCAGATCAGATGGTATCGTGCATGCAAAATCAAGAACAGACCCAGAAAAGCTCAGATCAAAACAAAACAACCCATGTAAAATCAAAAGAAAAAGAGAGGGAGAGAGAATGATAACTGACCGGAGGGGAGTAGTTAGAAGGTTTCAACATTCCATGGATTCTCTTGTAATCAATGGGGTTGAGAGATGCAGCAACGACCTTGACAAGGACCTGGTGTTGGTTGATTTGAGGAACAGGGAAATTGGAATCGAGTTTAAGAACATCGGCAGTGTTGCCAAAATCATGGTAGACCCAAGCCTTCATGTGGGTGGGAACAGAAGGAGCAGCCATGGATGGGATGGAGAGGGAAGAAGAGAACCCAATTGAAAGCGATTTATTGAAAGTGAGGTGGAAATTTCTGAAGCGGAAAGGGGTCTAGTATTTATTGTGGGCGGAGGCTTCAGGAGTTGATGAACAATTGTGCAGGTTTCGGGTCTGGATCATCGGATTAATACCATATTAATCTCAGGTCTTTGAATTTGATTATCGATTTGGACCCAATTGAATAATTTTCAGTCTCATGATTAATTTAGTGGGTGGAAAGGAAACAATTCGAAAAGTATATTCATATATTTATGGAATATGACTTAATTATCAAATGATCTTCGTCAATATATATATTAAATATAAATGCGCAGGTCTTAACGGGGGGAATCAATCCCACAAAATCAAACTATTATTCATGGCCTTAGTCATTCATTTATAATATTTTGTTTTTTTCTTTTCCCAAAAATAAACTTCCATGAATATTTTTATTTTAAAATAAATTATTTCTTCATGCCATCCGGCCGTTAAAAAAGAAAATGTGCAAATATGTAATAACTTTCCTTTTAAACTTTTTTAATTATTCTATTTTCTCTCATTCCGATGGGATTTTATATACCCCTCATTTTCGGGTGTATAAGAAGTAAATTTAAAAAGATTTATTACATAAAAAAAAAAAAAAATCAACTACCATGTCTTAAAATATTTAATATTTTATAAGTAAATTGGGATGTTTTTTAATCATTTTCTTACTAAACCAAACTATTCGATCGTTATTATTAATTTTTGTAAAGATTATTTATGAGGATTTTAGAGCACCGTAACAATCAATTTTTTTTTTTTTAATTTACTGCTTACGCCAATTATAAAAACTCCAAAACTAAGATTTATTTAATATTTTTGTAAGCCTAATTTTATTTGTCTAATAAATTTCTTACCGGATCTCTGCATCTTTAATATTTTTAAGTTAACAAATTATTAAATATAAAAGTAACATATCTATCTAATAAAGAAAATTATAAAAATTCATGCAAGGAAAAGTTAAAATTTATTAAAAACAAAATTATTAAAATATAAAATTTTAATTTGTTTGGACATAATTTTAGGGTAAATTAATAAAAGTTAATACCCTTAAAATTTATTAAATTTTTTAAAAGGTCCAAAAAAAAATATTCTTACGAGAAAACTATTAATACTTTATTTCAAAAATATATTTAAACTTTTAATAGCGTTGAAATTTAAAAAAAATTCATTACTGTTTTTCAATTTTCTTCAAAAAGTTCAAAAATACTTTTACTATTAATACTGCGTTTAAAAAATATTTATGTAATTTTAAAAGTAATATTAACACCTTCAATTTTATAAAAAAAATTTGCAAAAATTATTGTCATCAATATATAAACGAAAATCGTATATAGATTATTTTCCAACTTTTTAAGTTTACAAAGGTAAAAAAAAACTAGATATGTTTTTTAAGTTATTAATTTTTTTTTTTAGGGTATTAATAAAACCCTTATAAACTCATAGACATTTTTTAAACCCTTGTATTATAAAAAGAATTTTTGAATAGCAAAAAAATAACTTTTTAAATTTTTAAAAATTGAAACGTATTTTTTAGAATTTTCTAAAAAAATAATTTAAAGAGTTTTTATGATTATTTTTAGACCCTTTTTAAAAAATTAATTTAGCCTAAATTTTAACTTATAATAAATGTTTAAATAAATAAAAACATTTTAGGAGAGGAAAAATGATGAAATAAAGAATGAAAAAACAAAATTAAAAAAAGATTAAATGAATCCAAAATAAATAAAAATATTGAGAATCGAAACCAAACGTAAAATTGACTAATCATGGTGTTAATACCCACTAAAGATGGAACATATATTTGAATGAATTTAATTGGGGGAGTGAATAATGGAAATGTATGGGTTTCCATTCACCAACTCATAAAGAAAAAAGGAACCCAAAGAATATTTAGATATGAATGTTGGGCCGAAGAAGAAGATGTATAATTAATTTTAGACCAATCTTTGAATTCTTGTTTAATACTCATCCAGTATAGGGAATCTAGGAGACACCCATCACCATCAATAAATGCTTTTTTTTTCTTCACTTTCAAATTCACCGCCAAATCAACATTCAACACATGTACATTAAAATTATATTATATGCTTTTTTTTTAATGTTATGTAACCATCGAAATCGAATTACTTGAGTGAAGTTTATCTTATGACCGCTACATTCTCCACTACTACGTACCATACCCTAATCCATTCCCTCTTTGTTTACGATAAAACCTTATTCCATTCAAACAAATATCAATTCATTTTTAAATTCTTTTCAAATTACTCTTCTGCGTTCAATAACTATTTTTTTTTTAATTTATAAATTATCTCTCTGTTCTTGGTGTTCTTGGTGAAGTTTATAAAATCTTATTTATATTTTTTAAAATTTAGATAAGAATTTTTTTATTTTTATAATGAGAAACTATTGTAAAGAAAATGTGAGAAAATAAATATTTTTTTTATAAAAAAATCATGCACTAAACCCATCTTTTCTATCTTTTATGTATTTTGAGATAAACGGATTGGTGAAATAAACTAAAAAAAAAATGCATTATTATATATAATAAAATAAATTTAGTTTTCTTTTAATAAATAAAAATGATATAAATTAATTGATTCTCTCGATGCTCAAAAAAATTCTCTTCGATAAAACACGGTTTGCATACGGTATGGGCAAAAAATACAATTTTACGAAACTTCCGTAAAGAAAATGATATAAAAGAATTTATTCTTTTATATATATATAAATTTTTTTGAACGAGTACATTTTTTATTCTCGAGTTTTTAGTATAGTTTTTATTTAGTTTGAAAATTTCAATTTTAATTTTAAAGTTTTGAGTTTTCATTACTCTTTATTTTTTTTTTTATCATTGATGTTAATTTTTTTATTAATTAGATTAAGTATTTTAAATTAATTATAATAAAAAATTTCATTCCTATTAAAATTAATTAAAATTTGTACATCGTACTATTTAATTAATTAAGAGAAGTCAACACCAAAAAGATTAAAATAATTAAGAGAAGTCAACACCAAAAAGATTAAAAGTAAGTATTAGTGATAAAAACTCGAGAATAAAAATAAAAAATCTTAAAATATAGTAACTTATTAAAAGTTATGAATGAAATCAAAATTAAACTCGAAAATAAAAATTAAAATGTGATTTTTGGATTTTAGAGATTAAAAGATTTTTTTTTAAACGTAAACATACAAATTCTTTTTCTCTCCACCTTTATCAATCGTTTATAACTCTGATTGAATTGATTTGTGTAGTTATTATATTTTGAGAAATTATATTAAAAAATTCCTAAAATTTTTATATTGGCATCCACATAAAAATTGATTGAATTCATTCCATAGTTATTATATTTTTTAAAAATATTAAATACAAAATTGTAAAATATCCCAATAAAGATGCTTTTGAAGCTTTCTCTTATTTAATTCTTTGATTTCTTACTTTGGAATATATATATTTTCTTTTATTCCTACTTTGGTGGGAGACACCAAATGACTTCGTGTTGCATTTAATTTCCTCCATTAAAACAAAAGCTATTTTCCACTTTTACACCATTTTTTTTTTCAAATGGGTCTCTAATCTTTTGACAATTTCATTTGTCTAAGTCCCCATTTCATGGTATATATAAAACAATATAAATTTATTTACTTTGAAAAATAAATGAAAATTTTAGCTTATTATTATTATTATTATACACCAAACTCTTGCACGTGCCAAATAATACATATGTTACCAACAAAGGAAATAAAAAAGCCATCTTTTTTAATTTTATCTGTATGGGAGCCCATTTTAATATCACAAAATTGAATGGACAAGACAATTCTGATCGGACGGTTCAGATTTAACCTGTATTTATACATATTATTCGTGGTTACGGAAAAATTCCAAGATTACAAGAGGATGGTGCCGAATCAGTAGGGGTGTTCTGGTCTTTTCACATTATTGGGAACTATAAATTGCGGTCGGACCCCGACTATCAAGTTTACCCGCTGATAACAACCAGAGGTTGCACAGTGCGTCGTTGAATCAATTCCTCTCTGGGACTGATTTCCCGGTCGTCGGAGTTCCTGTTTTCTGATCAAACATTCGTATTCTCTCTTTTTCCATCTCTCTATTTCTCTTTAGTGTTCATTTTGTTCTTCGATTTTTCTCTGATTCGAGGTTTGTTTTTGTGTTTTTTCTCAGAGGTTTTCGAGACTGACGAAGAGCTGGGTAATAACAGAGCTGGTGGTGTGATGGGGTTTTGTGTTTCCCCATTGGGAACACCGGCTAGGTTACTGTGGAGTACCAGCTTCTTCCGCCACAAGCTCATGATTTTTTAATTTTCAGCTCTGTCGCTGGAAATACCCAACCCCCATCTAAATCTTTTCTTCTTTTAATAAAGATCTCCCTCGATTTCGTGTTCCTCTGGCCAATCCGTAAATCGCTGGTGATCCCCTCTCACGATACCTGTTTCAGATTTTAGAGAATAATTGATGATGACGGACGGTTTGATCTTCAACCGGTCTCCAGGTCACAGCAACATGCTGTTTTTCGGTAGTGGCGATTCCGTTCTTCGTGGTAATTTTCATTTTAGTTCACTGATTAGTAGAGGAATTGATGAATTTTTCATTCGAAGGGGGTTTTAATAAGTATATCGAGATAAAATTTCTTTAAATTGTGATTCTGCAAATGTTAGGACCAAGGTTCGCGATGGGGATGGAGGAAACTTCAAAGAGGCGACCCTTTTTCAGCTCACCGGATGACCTGTTCGACGACGACTACTACGATGACCAACCGCCTGAGAAGAAGCGCCGGCTAACTCAAGAGCAGGTATTCAAGCAATTCTAGTTTTGATAATATAGCACATTTATTTCATTAATTGTTTCGAATCAATGCTGATCTCATTGTTAGCAAGTTCTGTGATGAGAAAAAATTAAGCATCGTTCTTGGATTATGAAACTTCACTCTTTCTCTAGATAAAATGCTAAAGGAAAATTCCCACAGGGGAATCGTGTACATGGCTAGTATAATTGGGTACAATATCAAGTTCATTTTGAGTATACAGTTTGTTTCTGTTCTGTTTCTGGTTTTCTTTACTGTTCTTATTTTTTATCCTTCAATGTTCCATTGCTTATTAATTACTGAGACTGCGCACCTTATATTTTTATAACAATCTTTACTGCTGATCAACCCTTATTCATGGCCAACGATTAGGTGCATCTGCTGGAGATTAGTTTTGAATCAGAAAATAAACTGGAGCCAGAGCGCAAGACTGAGCTAGCAAACAAACTGGGTCTGCAGCCAAGGCAAGTGGCTGTGTGGTTTCAAAATCGCCGAGCTCGATGGAAGACAAAGCAGCTCGAAAGGGACTATGATCTTCTCAAATCTTCATATGATTCCTTTCGTTCGAGCTACGACTTTGTTGTCAAGGAGAATGAAAGGCTCAAAGCTGAGGTATCTATCCCCACTGAAAGCTATATAGTTTGTCATTTTGGCACTTTGGTTTTACAGTGGAGGTTTTACCCTTGCTTCTGAACTGTTATTAATTGTCCATAAACCTTTCATATGTTTATGCCATGTTTTGAAGATGCTGAAAACTGTCTTTGATGTGACATGTTTTCTGGATATAAGTTTAAGTAGAATTCTTTGTGAACCTTTAGGATGGTGGCCATTTATCTTAGTTTCTTAAGATGACTCTGTAGTTTCCAGTTAATCTTGCAAGTTTCTTAGTCACATTTAATGAAGGACGTCTTGTAAACTTGTGGTCGTACAATTGAGTTCGACTTTTTAGGCACGAGAAGTTAATCTGGCATAGGTTCATAACCCAATTCCAAGGATCGAGAGAATATATGGGTTACTTTCATAGGGACTCAGTATTGTTACATACCCACCAGTCTCTTATGCATGCTCAATTTCTGAACTCAGGTAGCTTCATTATCTGAGAAACTTCTAGCTAAGGAAGTGGTTGAATCCTCGTTTCAAGCTAAGAAATCCGAGCCATTTTTGGAACACCAAATCCTTGTTCCTGTTGTGCAACACAGCATGAAGATTGAGGACCACCATAGTTGCAGGAGCAATGGAAGTGCCGTGCTGGACGAGGACGGTCCTCATCTCTTAGACAGTGGGGATTCGTACCTCCTGAGCAATGACTATAATGGCTGTGTTTTGCCTGTTTTTGGAATGAACTCGGAGGAGGAGGATGGAAGTGACGATGGTCAGGGTTACTTCTCAGCCATTTATACAACAGACGATCAGCAGACGAATGAGGTAGAGCCTTTGACCTGGTGGGACTGGACGTCGTAATGCAATGTTCGAATCATCTCGATATGTAGTTGGGTGGAACTAAAATATAAGGTTTACTATTTGATACAGATGAATAAGGTTAAGGCTAGTGTGAATATTCCTTAGTTAATGTATGTGTATGGATAAAACTTGCATCTTGTACCATTACAATGTTGTTCTGTGTTAAGGCCTTAGTTGGGCACCTTCAGGACTGGCCAAGTTGTAAAAATCTTTGTAATGTTGACCTTTTCTTTTTCGTTTCACACCCTCAATGTGTTCATCTTTTAAGAGCTTCCTTTCACAAGCGTTCATTTTTTTACATTTTAGTCTAACGCGTTAGTTGGGCACTTTAGAAAGCACGTGATTAAGAACAAAACATGTTGAAAGGACTCATGTTGATATATCGGACTCATGTTGATATATCAGATAGTTTTTCACTCTTAGAAGTGAGAAATAAGTAACATGATAATCTCGTAGGGAAATGTCGAGACATGCAAGTGTTGATTTTAGTTTCAAATCTTGGATATGGGGTGTAACATATAAGTATTATAAGATCATGAGTTCGAGAGTTGTAGAGAATCAAATAGTGTATATCAAATCCTTTTTCTGTGCCACGAGATCTCAAAGAACAACATCCGAATTCATTGTATTTGAATAGATCAATCCCTCTGAACCCATTTTTTTCAGAAGAACAAAGACAAATGCTAGCTTGTTCCTCTCCCCACCTTGACTAATGAAACAGGAAAGACATTAAATGAAAAGGGTCATGTTTGCTGCAAATTAAATGAGGGTTGCTGTTGGAAAGATGACAAAAAAAGTAGCTGAAAGGATGTAACTTCATGACCATGGTGGCTACATTCCAACCTTTGAACTCATCTCAGTTCATAGTCCTTGCTTCTTTAATTTAGACTCCCAATACCTCCAAAGCCAAAGAACCCGGCAAAGGAATTGAGTGGCCAAACAGTGAATAGTGGTTTTGGTCCCCAAACAGTGAATGGTGGCTAGATTCCTACCTTGAACTCATCATCTCAGTTCATAGAAATTGTCCCGTTACCTATCGCCTTTTTAATTCTCTTCGGTCTCTTCAACTGATGTAGGGTTTCACAATCCATCCCTTCGAGTTCCAGTGTCTTCACTAACACATCGGGTTGGGGGAAGTTTTCACACCCTTATAAAAATGTTTAGTTTCTCTCTCCAACCAATGTTAGATCATACAAGATTTTGAATTTTGAGATCCTTTTATAACATAGCATACGACCGACAAACAAGATTTTGTATTGACAAATTATACTATGAACTTTACATCCTTGTAAGAGTTCACATATGAATAATATATATTAAGTTACACGACTCAAATTTAGAAGACATAAGGAAAGTAAAAAAAGAAAAAAAAAATTATAACTATTAGTAATCTAATTAAGTTTGATAATTGATTATATGATATGTAAAAATAAAATAGTATTGGCATTGTCCAAAGTACTAAAAAGAATGTGTATTGTAGGACCCTATTTCCACCCCTTGACATGTGCTTTGGAATAGTGTTTTGAAATTTCTACTATTTTCTTTTTGTAAGAAAATAAATTATTGGAGAAAATCATGATCAGCTTCTCAACTAATATCACGAAATAACAGTTCGACTTTACGACATTTTGAATGTATATTTGTATTGTATCAAGTAAATAGTTATCGTGTTTCTTTTTATGTTCATTATTGTTCTCCCCTGATCATCAATTCTTCTACTCGCATGGATACATTGAAATTATTGAATTTTGCTATTTGATCTCATTTCTCTTCAAATGGTCAACTAATTAAAGTTGACCGTTTTTCCTTCATCAAGAGATAACGGTAATCATGTTAGTAGTCACATGCATTTCTTCTTTTCTTCAACGATTTTATTTGCTTTTACTTTCTTGATTTTGTTAGTGAATGAAGTGGACAACTCGATAAAAGAAATTTGATATGTTTTTTTCGTTCAACAATGGAGGGACGGAAATATTGGAACCTCTAACTTCTTGGTTGAGATTACCTTTGACTAAATTAACTGAGCTACGTTCAAATTTACAAGAAATTTGACACGTTGGTTCGAAATAAATGAATATTGTGTATTGAATTATCTAAAAAGAATAAAATAATAGGAAACAAACAAAAGAAAGGATTATCCACCAATGTATTTATATCCTACTTTTCAAAGAAACAAACAAGAAACTTACAGAAATTAAAAACAAACAAAGAACGTGTTACTTGCACAATCAATATGTTCTAACAAAAATTGATTCCCCCATGTTTAAAAAATTTCCTTTTCCCAAGCTTAGTTATTTCAGTAACTGAGAAACAAAATGGATCGTAAATTCTAACAAACTATGATACTTTATTCATTAAAAAAAGCTTGAATCAAGCTCAGCCAATCAAACCACATAATAAATTCTGAACAACCATTGCTTTCATAGTTTTCTTTTCATTCTTCCATTGCTATCATTGCGAAGGAATTTTAAGCTTTTCAATCACAATGCATGTTAGTTGATACAGTACCCACGTTTCTCAGATTGAGCTCATTAAGTTCATTGTTCATTGTTCATTGCTTGTCTGCATTTTCTTTTGCAGTTTTCCTCCATGCAACTGACTAGAAAGCTTCCTTGCTTCAATTTTGGGACATTTTTCCTCTGAATTAGCCTTAATGGATCCGAACTTGATCTGGGGTTATCCTGAAAAGGTATTTCCATCTGTTATTTCAACAGATGGTTCTCGAAATCTGATCTTCTTGGCTTTATTTTGTTGCAGAGGGATTCATGGAGGACAATTTTCACTTTGGCTTATCAGGGTTTGGGGGTTGTTTATGGGGATTTGAGCACTTCTCCGCTGTATGTGTACAAAAGCACTTTTGCAGAAAACCTTCAGCACTCTGAGACGAATGAGGAGGTTTATGGGGTTCTTTGCTTTGTGTTTTGGACTTTGACACTTATCCCTTTACTTAAATATGTGTTCATAGTTCTTAAAGCTGATGATAATGGCGAAGGGGGAACTTTTGCTCTGTATTCACTGCTCTGCCGCCATGCTCGCCTTAGCTCCCTTCCAAATCACCAGCTTGCAGATGAGGAGCTTTCTGCTTATAAAAGAGATACACCTGAACCCACTAGTAATTTTAGTTTCAGTTCTTGTTTGAAAGCAACTCTGGAGAAATGTAAAGTTTTGCAGAGAATCTTGCTTGTTCTTGCCTTGATTGGGACTTGCATGGTTATCGGTGATGGAGTTCTCACACCAGCAATTTCAGGTGGCTGATTTGGTTTTTATGTTTTATTAGATTCAAAAATGTTATTCTAAGTTGGGAGGTTTTTGTTTTTTGTTCATATTTTGCAGTCTTTTCAGCTGTGTCAGGGGTTGAGTTATCCATGGCTAAGGAACATCACCAATGTAAGTTTCTTTTTCAGTTCATCCCTGAATTTTGTGATACCTTGATGGATCTGCATCTACTGTTTCAATGGAGGCCAATTGATCTGTATTAGCTTTTGTATTATCTTTGTATCAACATGTGAGATCTCACATTGGTTAGAGAGGCGAACGAAACATTCTTTATAAGAATATGGAAACCTCTCCCTAATAGACACGTTTTAAAACCCTGAGGCCGATGGCGACACGTAACGAGCTAAAGCGGACAATACCTGCTAGCGATGGGCTTGAACTGTTGCAAACGGTATTAGAGCTAGCCAGCGAGGACGCTAGCCCCTAGGGGGTGGATTGTGAGATCCCACATAAGTTGGAGAGGGGAACGAAGTATTCTTTATAAGGGTATGGAAACCTCTCCCTAGTTGACACATTTTAAAACTGTAAGGCTGACGACGATACGTAACAGGCTAAAGCAGATAATATCTGCTAGTGGTGGGCTTGAGTTGTTGCAAATGATATCAGAGCCAGCCAATGAGAATGCTAGGCCCCTAAGGGGTGGATTGTGAGATCCCACATCGGTTGGAGAGGGGAACGAAACATTCTTTATAAGGGTGTGGAAACCTCTCCCTAGTAGATGTGTTTTTAAAACTGTGAGGCTGATGACGATACGTAATGGGCCAAAGCGAACGATATCTGTTTGCGGTAAGTTTGGGCTGTTACATTAAAATTCTAGATTCGATATCTTCTCAAATGCTAGGAAGTCGATGAGTAGAATTGCTGGTTCGGTTAGATATAATCTTGAATAAGATGATCAAATTTGTAAAATGGTTTGGTGGAGTCTGCTAGTTCTTGCTTTTGTCGTACTATTTGGTAGCAACTCTGAATGGTCATAAACATTGCACAAATGAAGGCAAGATTTCGATCATATGAATTATGAAATGACATTTACTTTTAAGTAACATTTTTTGGTGTTTGATTCAGAAGAACGTTCCGTTCTCTTGCAGATATTAAAGTCCCTCTGGCATGTGCCATTTTGGTATTCTTGTTTGCATTGCAACATTACGGCACACATCGGGTCGGGTTCCTGTTTGCTCCAGTTGTAATTGTATGGCTTCTATGCATCAGTGCCATTGGTTTGTACAATATCTTCTATTGGAATCCTCTTGTTTACAAAGCACTCTCCCCATATTACATGTATAAGTTCTTGAAAAAAACCAAAAAGCAAGGTTGGATGGCGTTGGGCGGAGTCCTCTTGTGTATAACGGGTACGATGATGTTAGATCCAACCGCAATCAATTCTTTACGTCTGTTTCCTTTGTTTCTGATATGGTCGATTATGATTTTCAGGCTCGGAAGCAATGTTTGCTGATCTTGGACACTTTTCACCTTTTTCTATCAAGGTACTAATCTGATATTGTCTACTTTGAGTATAATCTCTCGTGGCTTTACTTTTGGTTATCCCATAGGACTCATACCAATAGAGATAGTGTTCCTTACTTATGAACCCTCGATCCTCCTCTTAATTAGCTAATGTGGGACTACTACTCTCAATAATCCTCAACAATCCTTTCCTTGAACAAAGTACACCATAGGGCCTTCCCTGAGACCTCCTTCTCTAGAGCTCTCGGACGTCTCCCGTAATCGATACTCAACTCTTCTTTGGAGTCTTTGAACAAAGTACACCATAGAGCCTCCTCTGAGACTTCCTTCTCTAGAGCTCTCAAACAGCCTCCCCTTAATCGATACTCAACTCCTTTGGAGTCCTTGAACAAAGTACACCCTTTGTTCGACACTTGAGAGGCTCGACTCCTTCTGTGGAGCCCTCGAACAAAGTACACCCTTTATTTGACACTTAAGTCACTTTTGACTACACCTTCGAGACTCACAACTTATTTGTTTGACACTTGAGGATTCTATTGACATTGCTAAGTTAACCGCTTGACTCTGATACCATGTTAGGAACCATGATGTTCCACAATGGTACGATATTATCCACTTTGAGCATAAGCTCTAAAGGCTTTGCTTTTGGTTCTCCCAAAAGGCCCCATACCAATGGAGACTGTTCCTTACTTTTGAACCCATGATCTTCCTCTTAATTAGCCAATGTAGGACTACTCCTCTCAATAATCCTCAACACTCTTTAGCTTTCTAGGTCACGAGCACAATATTTCAATGTTTTCGTAACAATAAGTCACAATGCTGCAGCTTGCTTTCACTTTTGTGGTTTATCCATCCTTAGTTCTTGCATATATGGGACAAGCTGCTTATCTTTCTAAGCATCACAATCTCGACAACGATTATCGAATCGGATTCTATGTTTCTGTTCCTGGTAGGTTGGTTTTAGTATTACCTCTCTTTTTAGTTGAACCAAATAGGCCAATATGAAGTAATGTAAGGAGCTGCCTATGTCTTTTTGCAGAGAAAGTAAGATGGCCTGTTCTTGCAATAGCAATACTTGCAGCAGTTGTGGGCAGTCAAGCAATCATCACGGGCACGTTTTCGATCATCAAACAATGTTCTTCTTTGGGTTGTTTTCCAAGAGTAAAGATCGTTCATACGTCTTCGAAAATACATGGCCAGATTTACATTCCCCTCATCAACTGGATACTAATGATATTATGTTTAGCTGTTACCATTGGATTTCGAGAGACAGAACGCTTGGGCAATGCAGCAGGTATTTGTTCATTGCTAATGCTTTTTATCATCTGTTTCTTGAACTTAACGACATGTCGGTCTGTTTGTTTATCATTCAGGGTTGGCAGTTATTACCGTTATGCTAGTCTCGACGTGTCTAATGTCACTTGTTATTGTGTTATGTTGGCATAAAAGTGTCTTCCTAGCCATAGCCTTCCTAGTCTTCTTTGGCTCCATAGAAGCTCTCTACTTTTCTGCCTCTCTTATGAAGTTCTTTGAAGGGGCTTGGGTTCCTATTGCACTTTCACTGACATTCCTTGTGGTTATGTATGTTTGGCACTATGGCACTCTAAAGAAATATGAGGCTGATGTTGAAAACAAAGTCCCTATAAATTGGCTCCTCGGTATAGGTCCCAAAATCGGGATCGTTCGGGTTCGGGGGATCGGCCTTGTACATACCGAACTCGTTTCAGGGATCCCTTCCATTTTCTCTCATTTTGTCACAAACGTTCCAGCCTTCCACCAAATTCTAGTCTTCCTCTGCATCAAATCTGTCACAATGCCTCATGTGAGACCTGAGGAAAGGTTCTTGGTAGGAAGAGTTGGGCCAAAAGAGTATCGACTCTACCGCTGCATTGCACGATATGGCTACCGTGATGTGCACAAGGACGACTTGGAATTCGAGAGAGACCTCACCTGCAGCATTGCAGAATTCATCCGATCCGAGAAAACAGAATGCAACACTTCCAGACACGAGGACTTGGATGACAATGACGACAACGAAAGAATGAGAGTGATTGGGACTTCATCAACTCAACTAAACGGTATACGAATGTGTGAAAACGAATCGTGTTCTTTGCCGATCGTCAGCAGTTCAGAGATAAGGTCGGAGAGGTTGAGGAAGAAAAGAGTAAGATTCGTTCTACCCGAAAGTACGAAAATGGATGTCGATACAAGGAGAGAACTGCAAGAGTTGATGGAAGCAAGGGAGGCAGGAATGGCATTCATAATGGGACATTCATATGTGAAGGCAAAGAAAGGATCAGGTTGGATGAAGAAGGTTGTGCTTAATTATGGGTATGATTTCTTGAGGAAAAACTCAAGAGGCCCATCTTATGCTTTGAGTATTCCCAACGCTTCTACTCTTGAGGTTGGTATGGTTTATTATGTTTAAAAAATTGTAATTTTTGGTATTTTTTAAATCGGAAACAATTATGTACACAAATTTGATAGTTTAGGGACTTATTAAATACATTTAAATATATTTTAGTCTCTTAATCAGATTAATTACATAATTTTTTAAAATTTTGAAAAAAAAAACATGAATTTTGATGGGTATTTAAAGCAATGGATCATATATATATATACACACACTTTGGTTAAAGTACAATTTGAGCATTAAAGATTAATTAATAGATTTTTGAAAGAAAACATTCTTTGAGAGAGAAAGATTAGAGGTGTATTACTGTTATTAATATTATTCCACACATAATAATTGAGATCTGAAATGGAAAGGCACGTGATGGGCTGAGGACAACAAATCATTAAAAAACAAAAAAACTTTTTCTAAGATTTTTATTAAATTGATATCCTAATTACACGCTAAGTTTAGTTTGATCTAATAATAAAATGTTTGAATCGAGTTTGATGGGTTTATTCAAAATTTTGTATGATATGAGCCAATTTGATCGATTTTTCATTGAATGTTTGAATCATCCACTCATAACAAAGCTGAAGTTTACAAAAACTTGATTTTGAAGTTTTACGGGCTTTGGACCAAAAGCATAGGGAATGTTTCTTTATTGTAATAGTCTTCTACCTTCTTTCTCTTTGCCCGAGAAGGTGATTTCTTATTTTGTTATTTTTTAATAAAATTGAATTAGAGTCGAGTTGATATAAATGGTGACGGGTTAATATGTTCGGGTGTGTGCTGGCTGGTTGGTCTCACTCTATGCTCTACTGGCCCTTCGGCTCTGTTTCCGCCTTGGTTTTGTTTTGGGTTTTGGCCTTACTACCTCAATTTCTTTTTCACTCATTGGGACAGCTCTATCTCGTCAATTGCATCTTCTAAAACCACTAAACCTTCTTTGTCTCTTTCACTGTCATTCCTTCTGAGAAAAGGGTACCACATGGTTGATATGTAGAGGCCAAAACCGGTCAACTTTCTTTTCCTCTTTACTCCACTCTTCCTCTATATGTGTACCTTCAATCCCCCAAGTTTTTGAGGGTTTTCCCTCCTCAATCTTCCTCATTCTCGACAATGGCCAGGATTTCCCTCGCTTTTGCTCTCGTTTTTCTTCTTCTTTTTGGTGGGGTTTCTCCTGCTTCTGCTTCGCCTCCTGGAAGTAAGTATATTTGATGATTATGATGACGATGAGGAAGATGAGTAATTTTGAGAAGCACCCATGTCCTTAATCTTATGATTTTTGCATGTTTTCCCCTCTTTAAATGCTGTCTATGGCTCACTCAGCCTACTGCATTTCCACTTTTTGTGCAGAAATTGTTCGTGGGGTTGTTTCGAATGTGGTTTCTTCTCTTGTGAAGAAGTTATGGTCGATGAAATCCACTGCCAAAACTGGTATGGATCTTTCTTAGCTGCCTTGGATATGAAGTGGTCTGTAATTTTTTAACTGGGTTTTCTGCTTAATCTTCTCAGCTGTTTCCAGCCGTTCGATGATGAAATTCGAGAGTGGATATACGGTTGAGACGGTGTTCGATGGCAGTAAGCTGGGAATCGATCCTTATTCGGTCGAGATGTCGCCTAGTGGGGAGCTGCTGATCTTAGATGCTGAAAACAGTAACATCTATAAGATCTCAATGCCATTGTCTCGATGTAAGCATCCTTTTGGGTCACCATTTTTATGCCACATGATGAACATTGAGCTCATTATTTTTATGACACATGATTGGAAGTTTCAAATGGAAGCTTGTGTTTTACTTTCTTGAGCTCTTGATTATTTTTTCTAATAGATTATTGTACTTTTGTTTTGAAGAAGGATCCACTTTTTGGAGTACGATGTACGTTTCTTAGTTCTGTCTCTTCTTGGCACTTGATGGTATCAGTTTTGGTCCTTTATTTCTTCCAAGCTTTGTTAGGCTAAAAAGAGAAGGCTATTCACCAAAAGTTGTGGCATACATTGGTCATTATCTGAATAAGACTTAGTAGAATGTTTTATGAAAGGATCTGTATGCACTACCTATACTTTTCTGATGAGTTTGCTGCAATCTTCTCTACTGGATGATGTGCAGATAGCAGACCAAAACTGGTTTCAGGATCTGCAGAAGGATACCCCGGACATGTCGATGGCCATCCAAGAGAAGCAAGGATGAATCATCCGAAAGGGCTTACTTTGGATGAAAGGGGCAATATATACATTGCAGACACAATGAATATGGCTATCAGAAAGATTAGTGACACTGGTATATCTACAAATAATCAGGATTTTGTAGTAGTATCCATATTAATATCTGTCTTCCTTTCAACGTAACGGTCTGGTTTAAATGTGTATGCACGTGGAGCTTCTATCAGTGTTAAGTTTCATAGGGTGAAAACTCTTATATGTGAGGTTAACTGCAGGGGTTACAACTATTGCTGGTGGAAGATGGAACCAAGGGAGTGGTCATATTGATGGTCCTAGTGAAGATGCAAAGTTCTCAAATGATTTTGATGTTGTTTATGTGGGAAGTAGCTGCTCTCTTTTGGTTATAGACAGAGGAAACAAGGCGATTCGAGAGATTGAACTTAACTACGACGACTGCAATACTCAATACGCTGATAGTCTCAACTTGGGTAGAACGAAAAACCTTACTCCTGCTATGTTCTTCATCTCTGCTATTTCTTCTTATGGTAACATGAAAACTGTACAATCTCTATCTGCAGGGGTAGTGTTGTTGGTTGCTGCTGGTTTGTTCGGCTATCTGCTTGCTCTGCTCCAACGTAGAGTGCAAGCAGTGCTTTCTTCACCAAAGGTAGATCATTCCACAAAATTCATATTTTTTCTCGTTTCAAAGAAATAACTATGTTGTCTCATATATACATACATTGTTATGAACATCTGGGTGCTGCCATTTGGCGGATGGTAGTGGGTTGTGATTTTGTAAGTTGAGTAATTATTGTGTAACAAGACAAGCCCGCCCACTGCTAGCAGATATTGTCTTCTTTGGGCAGATTTCCCTTCCAAGCTTTCCCTCAAGGTTCTTTAACATGTTTGTTAGGGAAAGCCCAAAGAGGACAAGATCTGTTAGTGGTGGGCTTGAGTTGTTACAAATGGTGTCAAAGCTAGACACAAGGCGGTGTGCCAACGAGGACGCTGGGCTCCCAAAGGGGGTGGATTGTAAGATCCCACATCGGTTGAAGAGGGGAATGAAACATTTCTTATAAGGGTGTGGAAATCTCTCCCTAACAGACACGTTTTAAAACCTTGAGGAGAAACCCATAAGAGAAAGCCCAAAGAGGACAATATGTATTAGCAGTGGGATCGGACTCTCGTATATGTTACGTTACAAATAGCTACTTTTTCTTTTTTCTTTTGTCTTTGTGTTAAGAAAATTCATTTTATTGGAAATCTTGGTTTGGATGAAAATGAAATGGACCTTAATGCTTCGTGTTTGGATGGTAGGATGAGGATGTAAGAAGTCATCAAATGAAGAAGGCTGCACAAGCTGCCCAATATCAAAGACCTCCTCTCAAGTCAGTCAGGCCTTCCTTGATTCCAAGTGAAGATGAACCAGAGAAACTGGAGGAAGGATTCTTTGGTTCGCTTGGGAGGCTTTTCGTCAACAGTGGCTCGTCTGTAGCCGACATCGTTGGGGGATTTTTGCCTGGATTTCGAAGGAAGCCTCTCAATAACCAGATCCATCAGCAGTTTCAACAAGTCAACAGACATCCAAACTCTTGGCCCTTGCAAGAAAGTTTTGTGATTCCAGATGAAGACGAGCCACCATCCATTGAAACGAAAACTCCGACAATAAAAAAAACGTATCCATTTATGACACAAGACCTCGATCGATCTCATCAGTTCAAGCCAAACAGAAACTACTTCAATGGGTGGGACAATGGTGGTGAATTCCATCAACAGCAGCAACAGCCGCAGCAGATACATCATCAACAGCAGCAGATACAGCAGCAGCCGCAGCAGCAGCAAATACAGCAGCAGCAGCAAATACAGCAGCAGCAGCAGATGCAACATCATCAGCAGCATCATTATCAGCAATATCAGCAATATCACCATCGACAATACTCTGCAGGTCCGACAACATACTACGAGAAGAATTGCGAGACGAAAGAAATTGTGTTTGGTGCAGTTCAAGAACAAGATGGACGCCGTGAAGCTATGGTGATCAAGGCTGTTGATTATGGAGATCCAAGATATAACCATCACAACATTCGAGCTCGATACAACTATACTGGTAATCCCAATTCTTATTGACAAGAAATAAAACATATATCTTTCAATGCTTTGAGTTGGTGAATTGGGGAATATGTGGGGGAGGAGTAGATTTAGGAGTCAGGATATGCTTTCTTTGTTTGTGCCACAAGTCCAAACCATGTTTTTATGGTGAGGACTGAGGAATGCTAGTCTTCATACAGTTGTTCATGCTTCATATTTGTTTGTCGTATTCATATCATCGGTCGAAATCAAGGATACTTGTACTTGTTAATGTTGAATGCATATCGTTAGTTCATATCAAACGTTCTTCATACATCCCATCCTACTGTACGAACAAGTCGAATCCAGAACGTGTTGGTTGGAAGATTCATTTCTGCCATTTTGAGTTTCTCTTGCAGCAAGTAAAAGAAAAATATCATGATGTTCATGTTCTAAACATTGCTGCCTCAGCTGTTTTTTATCATACCATTTGTTAAGGTATGATGGAACCATTTAGAAGTATTTGTAGACCAAACTTGACAATGAAGTATCAAATGGTTGCATTGCAAGTCTAGTGGATGTAGATCATGAAAGCAATAAAGCATTATAACATGAGGGGTTTGACATGCAACGCGAATACGACCATGGGCAACATGCCCTGGACAAGCATGACTATGATGCCAGGGACCCTTCTATAAGATTTGAAATTTCCTTTTCGAATCCAAAAATTTTTAGATATGAAGTAGAGGAGAAGTGATCGTAGAGGTAGGAGAGTTCGCGAGGGTAGAGACGAAGCACATCGCAGACTGAAATTAGACGATGGTGGTGAGATCTCATTACCTTATCTCTATTGCATTTTTTAGCAAAGAATTAAAAGAGAACGAGATAAAGAACGAAAATTAAGAGTCGAAAAAAAATAAACATAAAATGTCAGCTCACACCAACTTTAATAAATTTTTTTGGAGTAGAAAATGTGTAATTATGATCGTAAAGAGAATGAACAAAATTAGTTGAACACTTTTCAATCCAAACACATGGAAATCATTGCTATGAATCATAGAACATGTTATGACATTTAAGGGTAATACATTGCTTAATGAACAGCCTTTGTTGATCAACTCAATTTTATTAATATCATTTTGGGTATATGTCATTTTCTCATAAAGTACAATTGAAAACAATATTAGTCAATTTGAAGCCTAATTTTAAAAATCAAAACTTCGATAATGGAAGTTCGCAAGTTATCATTCACACCATGGCGCTGCTTTCGGCTGCTGATGAATCACCGCAGTAGTGAAATTCCAACGACATTGACTCGACCTCCACGCCACCCCACAACAACTTGAGCAACTCCTGCATTGTTATTGTTATTTGATCCATCCAATTCCTGTCCGCCCGAAACGATTCCTTTATCACCTGTTTCGACGGTCCAAGACATACCCTCTTCAGCTTATGCCACTCTCTTTCTCTAGCCGCCCCCTTCCAGTCTTCGGCACTCGCCCTCGGCTTCTCCGACGTTCCCGAAAGGAAGAGATTGGTGAAAAGGTGAGGACCCTTTTCCCCTTTTGACTCTGTTCTTATCTGAGCACTGAATCCTTGGTTATGGAATCTGTAATTATGTTTTGTTGAATATTACTCTGCTGCTTGTACGAGAAGGCGATGAAAATTGAACCCGTTTTTTCTTTATTGCCAATTAGTGTAAAGGAAACGGGGAAATTAGATACCCAATCGAATATATTCTTAATTAGAGCAGGGAATAAGCAGGGAATAAGCTAGACTATGAATGTAATATGTGTAAAGAAATTCTACCTCATCTTAAGCGATTAGGTAGCTTTTTTTTAGAGGGGGTTTGTTCCGTGAGCTATATGTTGGAACTTCCTGATTGTTTGATGTATTCTATGCTTTTCCCTGCATCTAAAAGACATTAGCTGTTTTGCAGCTTTGGAGAGTAGCAAACGTTGGGGGCCTTTGAATCTTTTAGACTAGGCTGAATCCTCAGGATATTGGAGAAGCAGGGGGTCATCTAGTAACCATGGAGGAAGGTATGGACACATTTTAAACCACTTTTGATGTGTTAAGCTATTCTATCATGTAAAACCAAAAAACGTTTTGGGGTTGTGATGGGTGCTTTTGAAGGTATGGGAGCATTGAAATACTCGCGGACAGCCTATGAAGAGGCATTGGATGTACTGTCCTCGTTGATTGTCAGCCGTAGACGCTGCGATAAATCTGGAGATCGGTTTGAGTTGCTGTTTGAGTATGTAAAGGTATTACTGAAACTTAACACTTTGTTATTGCTATAGTATACTTGAGCTGATGATCATTGAGTTGACGCAATATAATAGATGCTTGATTTAGAGGAGTCCATGTCGAAAATGAAGGTCATCCATGTAGCTGGCACCAAAGGCAAGGTACCATCTTCATCAGTTCATGCTCTTTCATTTGGATACTTCTACTTTTGTCCCATTCACTTTAACATTGTCAACTTAGAATTTTCAAACTTTGCTTAGAAAACATCATTGAGTTAGCTTGAAAATGATGCTGTGTTAACTAAACTTTTTTCTTTTTTCGGGACTTACATAGGGATCCACGTGCACCTTTACCGAATCCATATTGCGTAAATGTGGCTTCCACACTGGCCTTTTCACTTCTCCTCACCTTATTGATGTCCGAGAAAGATTTCGCTTGGATGGGTAACTATTGTGCATACTACGTAGTTTTGTTGTTCTTTTACGTGGTAAAGTTGGTCGACCGCTACTTTGTTTATTGAGATGATGCAGATGGTTGTCCTTACAGTAAATCCATTGATTTTTCGTTGTATCAACGACTTGCTTCGTATTATCTAACTTTATTTCTGGGACTATTTTTTCTCTTCCCACTTTGAAGTTGCAAACTCTTGAATACCTTCTAATTGGTTGTTGCAGCATCGACATCAGTGAAGAGAAGTTTTTAGCCTATTTCTGGTGGTGTTATAATAGGCTAAAGGTACAATTTGATGTGTTATTATTACTTTTAATACATAAGTTCATCTAATGGATAAAATATATGGTGTCTTTGAATCTAATTGTATATGTAAACATTATATTTAGATTCTGAGTTGCTTATTCTTGTAGTAAAGAGACGTTTGAACTCTACAAAACTAAACTATGGGATTCATTATTATCTTTTAACTGTAAATAAAGAATTTCATTGATATTTTGAAAGTTTTCTAGAACAATTTATTTTCTTCAGGAAAAAACTAGTGAGGATGTACCGATGCCTCACTTGTTTCGCTTCCTAGCGTTACTTGCGTTCAAAATTTTTGCAGATGAGCAGGTTTGATGTGTTCTTTTTATTTTAATCTTTTTCTGGATACGCTTTCTTTGGTCAATTTATTACTGGGATTATAATGATGATGTTTTTATTGTCATCAATGAAGGTGGATGTAGCTATCTTGGAGGTTGGTTTAGGTGGAACTTTTGATGCTACCAATGTGGTATGCTCATTCTCTTTTGGTAAAGTATTTCATGGCATTTTAGATATTGTTAGATCTCACTTCGGTTCGAGAGGGAAACGAAACATTCCTTATAAGGGTGTGGAAACCTTTCCCTAGTAGACGTTTTTTAAAACTGCGAGACTGATAGCGATATGTAACGGCCCAAAGTGGACAATATTTGTTAGCGGTGGGCTTGAGCTGTTACAGATATAATTTGTTCTTGATTAGAAAGTAGAAACCTTCATCAAGGTATAGCCATATCATAGATTCTAATGTTTCAGGTCCAGGCACCCATTGTGTGTGGTATAGCTTCTCTGGGTTACGACCACACGGAACTTCTTGGTTAGCCTTCTCTCGACCTTGACAATAGTTTTCCTGGAAAATAAATGTTCGACAACTGTTTGCGTTTATGGCTTAAGCACGAGCATAGATGTTTTCTATCCTGTTTGATAAGTTTGATAATGTCAAGGTTTTCTTACATTGTTGCTTTCTTTCTGTTTTGAATTTGTCTAATTAGGAAATACTCTTGGTGCCATAGCGTCGGAGAAAGCTGGTATCTTCAAGGTTTGCTTCAAGAAACTTTCCTTAAAGCATGAACGTCTAGGAATAATCATTTTGTTTCCATCCCTTCACTTTGGTGCAGCGTGGGGCTCCAGCTTTTACTGTATGTCAACCTGATGAAGCCATGCATGTGCTTAGAGATAAAGCTTCCCAGTTGGATGTATGTGCAAAGCTCTTCCGTTAGCTACTTCATGACTATGTGTTGTTCACACTGCCTTATATTTGCACGTCCCAGGTACAACTTACAGTAGTGCCATCGTTGGATCCGGAGCTTCTACAAGGTCATAAACTCGGGCTTGAAGGCGAGCACCAGTATCTAAATGCTCGTCTTGCTATTGCGCTATCCTCCACTTGGCTTCACAGGACCGGCCATTCCAATCTGTCGTACAAGGAACAGAGTGTAAGTTCTACATATGGGATTTGTCTTTGGTCCTCGGTCTTCCGTAAACCTATCTCGTGTTTTCTGATTCTTTTTCTTCTTAACAATATGTTACCAGGGGTCTTTGCCTGAGCAGTTCATAGAAGGGCTTACCACTGCCAGCTTTGAAGGGCGAGCTCAGATTGTTCCTGATAGATATAATGATATTGAATCCCCGGAAGATCTTGTCTTTTATTTGGATGGTGCCCATAGTCCTGAGAGCATGGTGGTTTGCAGTAGCTGGTTTTGTGCTGCAATAAAACATAACCAGGAAGGGATCTTAGATCATCAGTTGGATGATACTGGTACATCTTCAAATAAACTTCTTCAAGGATATGATAATGATGAGGCAAGGAAGAAATCTGTGCAGGTAGATTTCGACTTTAGCTCGACTTCTCCAAGCTCGTTTTATTGTTTGTCAAGAAAAAGGGATCATAAATAAGAAAGCTAGTTTCAGTTTGAATACCTATTCATTTATCTGTGCTTCAACTTCTTTAGATGTTGTTTAATCTAGTAGTGTTGGACATTGTAGGTGCTATTGTTCAATTGTATGTCGGTACGAGATCCACAATTGCTTCTTCAACCTCTGATCAAAACGTGCACAAATAATGGTATGTATTTGTCGAACTCTTCGAACTGAAAAAATATCATCTGGTTAATACACAGTATTTTTTTAGGATTTAAAAGAATGATCTATAATTTAGGTACTAAAATATAACATTACTAGGAGACAAAGAAAATGGAAGTTACAGAATAAGTTTTTAGCTGATGGATTAACGATTTACGTTATGAGATCCTACATCAGTTGGAGAGGGGAACGAAACATCCCTTATAAGGATGTGGAAACTTCTCCCTAGTAAACATGTTTGAAAACCGTGAGGCTGACAGCAATACGTAATGAGTCAAAGTGGACAATCCCTATTAGCGGTGGGCTTGGGTTGTTACAAATGGTATCAGAGCCAGACACCGGGCGGTGTGCCATAAGGACGCTTGGCTTCCAAAGGGGGTGGATTGTGAGATCCCACATCGGTTGGAGGGGGAAACGAAACATTCCTTATAAGGGTGTGGAAATCTCTTCGTAACAGGCATGTTTTAAAACCATGAAGCCGACGGCTTTACGTAACGGGTGAAAGCGGATAATATCTATGAGCTTGGGCGGTTACATATGTCAAAATAAAATATGCCACAAATCAATGAAATTCCATAAGAGTTTGGTTATATGAACTCAGGGGTCCACTTCAAGAAGGCAGTCTTTGTTCCAAATACATCATTGTTCAACAAGGTTGGAACCCATGGTTTAGCAGAAGCAAATGGTGAAGTAGACCTTTCTTGGCAGTTCCATGTTCGAAGGGTGTGGGAAAACATCATCCAATCTGAGAAAGGTATTATCTGTTTATGCTAGTGATCTTTTTCTAAGTCTTTGGAGCCATTCTTTATCCTTCGACATATTAGGAGGCGATTCTCAAGGCATTGGTGCCATGGTTGAAGAAGAAAGTGAAAAACCAGAAGTGAGTGGTAAGAGCTGCGAGAACAGCGCAGTGTTTTCTTCTCTCCCAATGGCCATTAAATGGCTCCGAGATAGTGTTCTGCAGCAGAACAGGTCCATTCGACTTCAGGTGCGAATATTTTCGAGTATCTAGACATGGGCACATTTGGAACGAAGAAATTTATGAGCTTTCTATTATTCAGGTCCTTGTGACTGGTTCTTTACATCTTGTGGGAGATGTGTTGAAATTAATCAAGTGAAGGACGGGACGTGTTTAGCGTCCATGGCGATGGGACTACGCTTTTACTCGAACAACGACATCAGCAAGAACTCGGTGCTAGAATTCTTTGAACATTCATGGTCTCATTATTTGTTGTTTACAAGACTCGAGGTAATAATGGCCTTCTTAGGCTTCCATTTTTATCAGGGTTACATTTATTCTCTTTTTCATTCATTATTCTTATGCTTCACAACTTTGGAATAATGAAAATGCCAAAAATATAAAAACTATACTTGTGCATCATGTTTCTTCCTAATTATTTCATTATTATAATATATATATATATATCTATATATATCTATATTACGACCCACCACTACCCAAGATCTAAATCTGACAATCATCAATTACTCATCATCATGTCAGCTGGATGACTAAATTGCCTTCCTACCTACAATCACGATTGATTGGAGAGTGAAACCTCTTCTCCGCAGACGTGTTTTAAAATTTTGTGGAAAAGTCCGAGGAGGACAATATATGTTATCGGTGGGTTTGGACTATTACAAATAGATAATATACGTCACATAGTCTTTAAAGTTGTAGATTCGATTCATATCCTTGAATTGGAGTTTGGGAGATCTCGGCTCTTAGAGGTTTAGTTCGATTTGAGGATTAACGTTGGATCGACATGTTTTAGATATAAGCTGAAGTGGTGGGGATGTTATGGTATGGTGCAGGCCACACAGCTGGAAAATATGACTCAACTTATTCCATCTGTTGCCACCTTAAAAACAACTAATAAGAGTTTTAGATTTATGTCTGATTAATTTTAAGGAAATAAAAAAATTAAGGAAAAATAAAAAACTATTTAAGGCATTTAGCGTAAATAAGGACTAATTTTCCAGCGTGTTTTCCGTTTCTGGCTTTACCCTAATTCTGCTCTCATATATTGATAATTAACTCAATAAAAACTGAGCCATTCGATTTCAAACTCAGGGAAGAGAGATTCTCTCTGAGAAGATTGATTTGCAGAAAACTTTTCTGCAAATCAATTCCATCAGATCTCTCTCCCTCTTTTAATGTCTGTTCCTCAATCTCCTGACCTTTCTTCCGACGTTAATGGCTTCCACACCGATGACCTTCTTCATGAGGCTGCCTTCGCCAGCCGTGGCTGCTGCTTCTGGCTTCCTTGCCTGAGGTCTAATCCATCGAAGTCCTGGTGGGAGAGGATTAGGGCTGCCGATAATGACGACGAGTGGTGGCTTCGAGGCTGGAAGAGGTTCCGCGATTGGTCCGAAATCGTTGCCGGCCCTAAATGGAAGACGTTCATTCGTCAATTTCACAAGAATCGCCATCGCCAATCTACTTACCGTTACGATCCGCTCAGTTACGCTCTCAACTTCGACGAAGGTCCAGCTCTCGACGATCCTTTCAGTGAGGACTTCATGCGCCGCGACTTCTCCATGCGATTCGCCTCCATTCCGGCCTCCGCCAAGTCGTCCATGGACCTCGGCAAGGATGGACCGTCCTTCATTTGATTCTGGATGGATATAATCATGTGGCTCTGGAACCTCCGTGTGTTCGATTGCTTCTCGCCGCAACCGCCGTGCGCGGTGGTCGGAGGAGGAGGAGGAGCGGAGGGGGTATTTGCTTTTCGGGGAAGCGGGGATTGTTAACAGTGGGGGTTAATTTGTGGCCAGCGTTACAATCTAAAAACTCGATGATTTATTTATTTATTTTTTTGTTTGGTTCTTCCGTTTTTATAAGATTACTTTTTCTTAATTATTATTATTTTATTATAATTATTTATTTGAAACCAAAATTATAATGATTTTTTTTAAAAAAAAATTTACAATTAAATAGTGATTTTTATATTTTAAATTATAAATTTAAACCATACATTTTAATTTTAATAATGTAGCATAACATTAATTAATTATTTGTTTCGTCGTATGAACTTAAAAGAGACTCTTATGGGATGAACTAAAATTTTAATCGCTACAAGGATGGAGTTGAACAACCTATGCATGCTCATATCGAAACTTTAGAAGCCACAAAAATAGCTATGAAATTTATCCAATACCCTTTAATCCCACCTCAAAGATGCTTTCTTAGATACCCTTAAATCAATCCCACCTCAAAGATGCTTTCTTAGATACCCTTAAATCAATTATCAAGGAGAAAAAGGACAAAGCGATTTCAAGGAATAGCGCTCAACTAATCGCATTTAAGATAACAAATGTGAGATTTGGCATCGATTAACGAGAGAGTTGGCAGTTGAATTGATTATATGACAAGCATTTAGTTAGATGAAAGATGTTCACATGGGGGAAGACTAATGGATACCCAAAAGACTCTTTCATTCATTCACTAAGATAGATGCCTATTCATTCTATCAAACTTCAAACCTTTGATGGATCCCACCACCACTCTCTCTCGCTTTCCCCTTCAAAGCAAGAGGGGCCTCATAAAAGAAAAGCTTCTTCTATGAGGGCAAGTGCCTTAAAAGGTATGACAAAAGTAAGAGCGCATGGGCCACTCATTCACACATCTTAGACAGATGATCATGCAATGGCAGCGCAGTGAGAGACAGTGCTTTTGAAGCCTTCTTCTCTGCTTTCGAAGATTTTAACTAACCTATAAATCTGCAACTCGAGACCTACAGTAATTGTGAGATCACACGTTTGGGTAGAAGAACGAAACATTCTTTACAAGAGTTTGAAAACCTCTTTTTAACGTTTTAAAATTGCGAGACTGATAAAAATACTCAACGGGCCAAAGCAGACAATATCTACTAGTTGTAGGCTTAGGTAATTACAAATGGTATTAGAGGCACGAGAAAATTGGCTCCCAATGATGGTGGATTGTGAGATCCACATCGACTCGAGAGGGAAACAAAACATCCCTTATAAAGGTGTGGAAACCTCTCCTTAGCATACGTGTTTTAAAATCGCAAGGCTAATGGCAATAGAAACAATGATTTAAGTAAGATCTACTACACGAGCCGAGTTCATTCGATTAATCATGTTGATTGCATTAGTGTTCAAGACATCACTACTCTTCCTATTCTACACCTTCTATATTGACATCATTTGAAACTCAAAAAGGATATGATTTATGGTTTCAGTGGTAGGAAGACATATGGATGGATACCAACACTTTTGTTGTAATCAATACCTCACAAGTTAGCACCAACCAAATCTCAAACACAAAAATGTAAATAGATACAACAAACATTCAGAAAAAAAACAGAGTTTTTTAGGCCATTTTTATGATGGCCCTTGTGTTTGCCTCAACCATGGCAAGTCTGTATTAAGAGAAGAATCCATACCTATCTGCGGCTCAGTAGAACTCAAATGCTTCCCCTTTTTAGACCAAAGCCAGATCTTCGAAACAGAGTAACTCTCTCCTTTAGCTACACTATTCAGCTTCTTCCCATCCAAATCTGCAATGCCCTTTGGTTCTGTCCCTTTGAAGGGCTGTTTATGGTCACCCTCTTGTTGAGCTCTAGACAAGGGAACTCTGAGCTCAGCGTCTATAACAACGTATTGATATGATCCCATTGAGTAACATCTCCTAGCATCCAAGTTGCTACTACTGGTCTCTCCAACTTCGGTCTCTACAGCCTCAGCTATGTTCATTCTTCTGAATTTTCCAAGCTTCACTGGGAAACCTCCTTTTTCATTCACTACCTCTTGAATCTCCATTCTTTTTTGACAATTAGGCAACCTATGATCTGCATTACCAACACATTCAGCTTCTTCTCCCAGTTCATTGAAATCGAACATTGGATTTTCGATTGAAAAACCGGGGTTGAATAGCGTTCCTCGACAAAGAGGGCATGTCGAATTTGATAAGAGCCAAGTGTCTATACAATTGACATGGAAGGCATGGCTGCACATAGGAAGTAATCTGAGTTGGTCCTTTTCAGAATACTCACACAAGCAAACAGCACAATCAAATGGCTCCTTAAGCCCCACTATCTCCTTATACTTAAAAACAGGAAGTGCGTCTATAAAAGCTTGATCTAAACCAGAATCATGGAGATGGAAGAGCTGCTGAAGCTGTCTTTGAAGTGCATCAGAAGGAGAAAGTTCTGGGTTTCTGTTGGATTGAGAGGAGGCTGAGGAAGATGGGTGCTTTATAAGGAATCTAACAAGAAGATGGAGCAGACCAGAAATGAAGAACAGAACAGCCAAAATCACTATGATAAAAAGAACTGCTGGACTTATCCTCGTACCGGACGAGGTTGCAGATGGCGGTGCTGGTGGGGTAGGTTCCTTATTGTAAATTACATCAAAAGGGGAAGAAGAAGAAGGCGGCATAGGAGGAGGGTAGCTCAGAAATCCATCTTTCTGAAAGATTTGATGCCGAATCCGAGTCATTTTCAAATGGGGTTGCTCCAGAAACCAATTTTGACATTCCAGAGATCAAAATACTGAAATTAAAACCATACACCCTCCGCTTCTCAGAGATCGAACCAAGCCCGAAGCCCCAAAATCAGTGAACTACAACAATGCAAAAACAAGCAAAAACCCTAAACCAGAGGCGAAAAGAGAAGATGGGTTTTGAAGGGGACGGAGGGTTTTCGGTTCTCCGTGTGTTTTGGGAAGAATGGGAGATACCCAGAAGAGTAAAGGAGAGGAGAAGGAAAAGAGGCGGTGGGTTGGGAGATACGCGCAGGGAGAGAGCGTGGGAGAGGGATTGGTCAACCATGGGAGACAAAGGGAAGTGTGAAAGAGTTGGGGTTGGAGAGAAGGGGTGGAGTAGATTGCAGCTCAACCATCGCGTCCATTGTTAATGGTAATGGCTGGATTTGAGACAAAACATGATATAATAATAATGGAAATAAGAACAAAATTCACACCCAAATTCATGCTTTGTTTCAAGACATTACTTGGAGTTTGGGGATGTAACATGTGAATGTTCTTTTTTAAAAATATAATTGGGATAATATAAATGTATTGATTTGTTTGTGTTGGAAATTAGGGAGTTTTAAGGAAAGCATAATGGTTTTCCTTTTGAAACTAAGTGGGAGGGAAAGCAAATGAATACCAATTTCATTACCACTTTGATTCATTTCTTTGCTCGCTTTGAATGGAGTTTTGCAAGTGGAAGGCTTCAAAAATGTCAACAAAAGTAATTAAAAAGCTAAAACTTCTCTTTTCCATCCTCTTTAATAAAAAGTTTGACCCTTTTTCCTTAAAAAATGAGCTAACATGATATTGAGCGGAGAATGAAGCATTCTTATACAACGTGTAAAAACTCTCCTTATCAAGGAAAAGTTGAACATCTCAAGCGAAAAGTTGAACCTCTCAAGCAATGAGTCCAATATCAAACACAACCATATAAAGTTCTTATTCGAAGGAGGTGCTGCCATGGCTATGGCTATGGAACTCCATCAGCCCATATTCACTTAAAAAGTAGGTATGAAAGTTTCAAAGTTCCGATGAGGGATTTCATATTGTTGTAGGGCCTTGTGGGCAATTCATCTCCACAGACCAGAGGGTTTCCCATGAACCTGTTTCAAACAAACTAGCTTGGACTTGGGCCTGGGCTTGGGCCTGGATCCACCTGCTACTAATATGTCACACCATCTACGCCTTCCTTATATTATATTATTTGAGGTAACTATATATTATATGCATTGGACTATACTAGGAAGCCAATACCTTCATATTATTATTATAATTATTTATTCATGGTTATGACCTAATGCCGTCTCACCAGTTAACTTTGAGCTTATTAGTAAACTATTATTAGGTTGCTACTTTCATTTTTCAACCTCTTATTAATACAATTTTCTTCTCGATAACCTAATAAAAATTTTAAATAATAATATTGATTGTCGTAAGATTTCACGTCGAGAGTAAAATAAATTATTTTTTATAGAAATATAGAAAACTCTCTCTAACAAATAGGTTTTAAAATTGTAAAACTGACACCGTGTCCGAGTATTATTTCCATTTGGAGCAAAAATATTAAAAAGTAAAAAAAGGGGAGAGTGTGGTGTCCTAATATGCATGCAACAAACCGTCCACAGATGGTCTCTTTATTACATCATTTCCAACAATTTTTGTTTGTTTTTTTTTTAAAAAAAATATATATTTTTGAGAGTTGATTTATATATAAACCCTCAGCTCCGGACTCTGTCCAGTTGTCTTCAATAACAGAGCATTTCCCCACTAAACTTTCTACTCTGTAATAAAGTCGCCATGGCGGGAAGTTACTTTATGGAAGGCGTTCTGCCATTTCCGGCGATGGTAACCATGGAGTGCATCAACGTCGGTCTCAACACTCTTTTCAAAGCCGCCACCGCCTCCGGCATGAGCCACCACGTCTTCATCGTTTATTCTTACTCCCTCGCAGCCTTCTTCCTCCTCCCTTCTCCCTTCATCTCTCGCAGGTCTTCTTCTCTCTCTTTCTCGATTAATTCTTTCTTTCTTTCTCTCTTTCGATCAAGTAATTTTTAGATTTTGATTTTGTAGATCCACGCGGCTTCCACCGCTCAATTTCTCTATACTCTCCAAGATCGCTCTTCTCGGACTCATCGGGTGCTCCATCTCTGTGACCTAATTCATATGGAATTTAATTGATTTTGCTTTTGTTCGAAAAATTGAATTGAATCGGAAGTTTGTTTGCAGTTCTTGTTCGCAGATAATGGGATACACGGGAATCAATTACAGTTCTCCGACTCTTGCTTCCGCCATCAGCAACCTTGTTCCTGCTTTCACTTTCATTCTCGCCATCATTTTCAGGTTCCTCTTCCCCCACTTCTCTTTCTCTTTTAATACAATAATTGAAACCAAAACTTATTTAAAAATATATTAATTTATATGATAGTATTACAATGAATTGTGTGGATCATAAGATTACCTCAAATAATACTGATTTCCATTTCCATCTTTTACACTCAAATTCATTATTTCTTTTCTATTATAAAAAAGTCTATTCTATTATGTCTTATTATTAAAGTGCCCACACCACAATTTTTTCAACAAGTGGGGCCATCTAATATTTTTTGTTTTTTCTTCCCAAGGTCAGGCTTTCCTTGAAATGTGATGAAAATATTAATAAAATCTCTATATTAAACTATATTTAAATTTAAATCGATCCACTTCTTTTATTAATTTAGAAGTCATGATTCATCACAAAAGTTTATCTAATTAAAATTTTTAATCCATGCTTTTATTTAAACTTGTTACGAATTAATCTTATATCTAATAATGAAAGTTGTGTGATTAAAATTATTAGGAGATGGTCGCAAACTTACTTACTTTATTATCAAATTTAATGTTTTTTTTTCTTTTCAAAAAAACATCAAAATCAATCATTAAAATATCCATTTTATTTTTGTCGTTTTTGTTTTGCTTGTAGAGTATGAGGAGCATGTATAACACACGTCTGTGTAAAATCCTGAGCCTTTAAGCCACAAAAAAAGTGGTCACTTGCCAAATTGGAGAAAGATACAGAGAGGCTATCTCTCCTTGACCAATTAGAAAATTTAAAGATGAATTGAAATTTGTTTGATAAGACACTTTTGTTCCTTTTTATGCAAATTATTGGTAAATTTGATGAAGTTAACTTGGATGAAGTCGTGGAGTTCTTATGGCTTCTTCATCTGAATAATTCAAGAAAAAGAATCTGATAATGCATGTGAAGTGGTTTTGTCCATTAAAAATAAGATAGGTTGGTTTGTTATCCTTTTGATTCAATAATTTGATTATGCGTGTATGATGAAAGGATGGAGAAAGTGGTGATGAAGAGCAGTAGCAGTCAAGCAAAAGTAATGGGCACCATAATATCCATATCAGGTGCATTTGTAGTTACTCTTTACAAGGGTCCAAGGGTCATATTCTCTTCACCACCCACATCTCTTTCCCTCCATCATCCACTTACCTCTTCAGATTCTAATTGGGTCATTGGCAGCCTTCTCTTGACTGCTGAATATATCTTGGTTCCACTTTGGTACATTGTTCAGGTAAATTTCATCATCATATTATTTGTAAGAGCTCGAGCCCATTGCTATCATATATTGTAATCTTTGGGCTTTTGTTTTCCCTCAAGGTTTTTAAAACGCGTATCTTAGGGAGAGGTTTCCACACCCTTGTAAAGAGTGTTTCGTTCCTCTCTCCAACCCATGTGTGATCTCACAATCCACCCCTTTTGAGGCCAGTGTCCTCGTTGGCACCCATTCTCCTCTCTAGTCGATGTAGGATTTCACAATCCGTGAGATCCCACGTCGGTTAGAAAGGGAAACGAAACATTGTTTAGAAGGGGTAGAAATCTCTCCCTAACTTTAATTGGATGTCTCCTAACTTTAAAAGCGGTACTATTAGAGCTTTAATCGATGCCTCAAAACGTGTTCTATGTCTATTTTTTGTGAAGAAATTTCAATATGAATATAACCAACCTTGAAACTGTTGAACATTTTTTCAGACAAAAATAATGAAGGAATACCCAGAAGAGGCAACAGTGATCTTCTTCTACAACATAACTGTGGCCTTCATAGCTGCAGTTGTAGGTGTGATCTTAGAGACAGATCCAAGTGCTTGGATTTTGAGGCAAAATACAGCGTTGGCCTCTGTTTTATGCTCCGTAAGAACCAAGAAAAGCCACTCAATACAATTCATTTCACAATGATATCTAACAAAACTTTGTTCTTTTTTTCTTTTCTATACTTTCAGGGACTTTTTGGATCATGCTTGAATAATACAGTTCATACATGGGCACTCCGGTTGAAAGGGCCAGTGTTTGTAGCGATGTTTAAGCCACTGTCGATTGTCGTTGCCATTGTAATGGGTGTTCTGTTTCTTGGTGATTCTCTATATCTTGGAAGGTATGACAACAAACAGAGGGAGAATTCTGGAATTAGCTTTCCCTTTTGTAACTCTAAAACCTCAAGTTTCTTACATGAATTCTTCTACCACTTAAACTAACTTGAAGAAGGTTAAACTTTGGTTGTGTTGCAGTCTTATTGGAGCATCCATAATTTCCATAGGGTTTTATACTGTAATGTGGGGAAAAACAAGAGAAGAAGTGGGCGATGAAGAAGAAAAAGAAAGGCATAGCCATAATGTTAGTGATGACAAGGAACCACATGAAGATCAGAAAGTACCTCTTCTTGGAAACTACAACTCACAGAGATACAGTTCAGATCATGTATGAAAAGGCCATGAAAATGACTGGTACAGCTTTTATTTACCTTCAAGCGTTGGCTATGGCCGAACATGGAAGGAAAAATGTAAAATTTGTTAGTGGTCAAAGCATGTCATAGGGTTGTAAATATCTTTAACATCGACCATGTAAAATCAAATGTGATAATCAAGGTAATTTTAAATCATTAGCGCTATTGTCTCATAAAATACTATAAACGCACTATAACTTGATTTGTTACTATACTGGTTAACGGAAGATTAGCTTAATGAATTTGATATAGAAGATTGATGTGAGATCCCACATCGATTAAAGAGAGGAATGAGTGCCAGCGAGAACATTAGGCTAAAAAGGAAGTGGATTGTGAGATTCCGCATCGATTTGAGAGAAGAATGAATGCTAGCAAGGACACTGGGCTACGAAAGAGGTGGATTGTGAGATCCCACATCGAATAGAGATAGGAACGAGTGCCGATAAGGGTTTTGGCTCCCAAAAGGGATGGATTGTGAGATATCACATCGGTTAGAGAGGAAAATGAAACATTTTTTATAAAGACTTGGAAACTGGTAATACATAACTTTTGAGGATTATTGGGAGTGAGCCACACATAGGTTAATTCAGTGGAAGATCGTGGGTTTACAAGTGAGGAATACCGTCTCCATTGGTACGAGGCCTTTTGAGAAGTTAAAGTGGAGAATATCATACATTGTGGAGAGTCGTGATTCCTAACAATAACGGGTCAAAATAGACCATGCCAGTGGCTCCCGGTTGGAGATAAGGAGAATCAAATTGAAACATAATTCAAATTCATACTCAACTTTAGAAGTGTTGAAGAACAATTGGGTCTACCAAACGGGTTCAAGTTCAACGCTGGTTGGCTCGGAGGTTTAAGCGGGCCGACCGATGCCCACTTTCCCTCCCTCTTTCCTCCCTCTCACCCTGTGTCTTCCTCGTTTCGATCCACTCGGCGGACATCTAATCTGGTTCGGCTCTTAGCAAGTGGCTTTCCAACTCCCACAGTCTCTTGCAGAGCCTTTCCCTTGATCCCTCTCTCAATTTCCCATCCATTTTCCACTCTTAGCTTCACTTCAACGCTTTACCTGCCTTTGTTCTTCCACTTCTTAATCCCCTTTTCGCGCTAACCTTCTGAAACTCTCGTCTTCAAATTTGTATTTTCCATTTCTCTTTTACCCTTTTCTCGTAAATTTAGGTTTTTGGGCATCTGGGTTCATCGATTTCTTCTGGGTCTTCGTGTTTTCTTCCGTTTTTGTGTTGTATCTCTAGGGTTTCGAATTTCCTTGTTTCTGGGTTTCGTTTATTTCTCCCCGTTGTTCACTAATTTAGTTTGAGGAGTTTGTGTTCTAAGGCGATGTCACAAGGTTTTGCGATCGAGCTCTATTTCGATCCGGCACTTGAAAATCAGGTTCTCAAGGCTTGGAATGTACTAGCTCGCCGTCAAATCAGTACCCAACTCATCGAAATTGAATCGCGCCCTCACATTACCCTATTTTCCAGCCCTTTCCTCGAACCCACAAAAGTTGAATCCATCGTTAAGAATTTCGCTTCGAAACAGGAACCTCTGCCTTTGTCCTTAGCGTCAATTGGCAGCCTTCCCAATGACAACAACATTCTCTTTCTCGGTCCAGCGCCTTCGATTTCACTCCTCCAATTCCAGTCTCAATTGTGCGAAGCAATGAGGAAAGAAGGAATTGAAACTGGAGAGGAATATCGCCTTGGCTCCTGGATTCCCCATTGCGCTGTTGCTCAGGAGGTGCCCAAGGCTCGAATGGCTGAGGCATTTTGTGTTCTAAGGGATTTGAAGCTACCAGTATCCGGGTATGCAATTGATATTGGGTTGGTCGAATTTTCCCCTGTTCGAGAGCTCTTCTCTTTTGTTCTTGGCAACACTCTCGAAGCTTGAATCTGATACCTCTTCCTTATGAACTTGTACAACCTTAAATTTATTGTAGCTGTTTTAGAGGTCCTGTTTAGGCGCTAGAGCATTACAAATAAGGATGCATTTTGTATTTCATGTTATGAATTTGATCTCTTTTATATTCAAGTTGAATCTTACTTGCTAGTTCATTTAATAAACACATTGGATTCTGTTGAAACATGAAATGAATGTTAAAGGTTTACACCTTTCACATATAATTTCTCTTGGATAAACGCTTGTACTTGCAAGTTGCAGTATGCAATGCATCATGAACACCAAAGTCTTATTAAAACTTTCTGCTCTAGATCTAACTCAAAGAGGTATTTGAATTAAACAATGCTTGGTAGATTTCAATCTCATATGTTTGTTAATGAATCTTTGATTCAAACCATATCTCCATGGCCTAACCTTTTTGAGTTTCTCTGTTATTAGTTGATGTTCGTCTCCACTGTATTCATGTCGGTACTCGTGTTTCTTTCTCGTAGAAGCATATGCTTTAGCTACCCTCGTTCAGTCTGTCGTTGAGGTCGTCGTGGGTTGATCTGATTCATCTGTTTCCTGAATTATCTATAAACATTCTCTGGTTAGTTGTTTATTCTGTATGAGTTCATCAGTCGCTTACTCGATACACCTCGATGCGCCTTAGATCACAAGAGACTTACCCATAGAAAACATGGAGGCTTTCAAGTCTCTATGCCTCATGAGATAGCAACAAAAGTGATATCAGGGGCTCAAGGAATAAGTTCATACTATAAGTGATGATAATGATGATGTTGAAAGTGATATAAAAGCATTCTTTTTTTCCCTTTTGTACTTATTATATGATTATAATGTTTATTGAATTGTTCATATTCATGTTTTTCTTTCAATTTAGTGAAGATAAGCTTCACACCTAATGGACCACTCAGATTGCTCGTAAGGATGAGTTTTTTGAGCTTCATGTCTATATAAAGGCCAAGGAGAAGACGTGCAAGTAAGCTCTCTAACCATATTGAAATGCTATCAATTTTTAGAGTGTCGTATTGGCTTTAGCAAGCCAACGCCACATCAATGGCCTAACTCTTGGAGCCATAGTCATAGCTCTGAGCTTCTGCTTCTGTAGACATGGCAAGAACCAAGCAGGCAGCCCTTGGACATGAAATCTTGTATAAAGTTCATGGTCAGATGAAAGTTCGAATGTTTTTTAACCGTAGTTTGGGCAAGATCTAAGGAACATACAAGATCAACATTTTCCGTGTTTCATGAGCGAATTGTCATTTCATTCTTCAGAAAATACAACACGGATTTTGTGTCCATAGGATATAAGAAGACTCGAGAACAGCTGGCTGACAAATTTGTTCGAGATTAGGGGGAGTTTTATAGTATATATTATAATGTATATTCTGTTTTTCTAAATAAAAAGAAGAAACAAGAACAACATCAAAATAACTTGTCTCTTAGACTCAGAATTCCCATTATTTTGTGTTTGAAACCCATATACTAACAATACTATATCGTATCATTATATTGTACAAATTTACTGAACAAAAAACCTCCAAAATCTTTATCTACCAATTTTCAAACACCAAATACCCTTTTGAAAATCTGTCATTTTTAGTTCATTTCTGCCCAGTTTTTTTTTATAAGGGCCTAAAACACCAAAAGAAACTTCATCAAATTCACTCCAAATCGTACTTTTTCAGTTCATTTGCTCACCAATCAAGTCAAAACCCACCACCAGGAATGACAAACCTTGGAATAGCAAGAAATAGAAGTGAACTCCATGTGCTGACAACAAGCTTCTAGCTGATGCAGTTAGCAGCAGAAAAGCAAGAGCCAGTTCTTTTCTATACACCTTGTTTCTCTTTTTCTTTGAACCCATTTGCTTCTCTTGTTGGTTCAATTTACTCAACAACTGGAGCCCTGACTCCGAATGTCTCCTCAGAATCTTCTCCTCGTTTGTAGTTTTAGACTCGCGCTCGGCAAATGCCAGGAAGTCGGATTCGGATGATCGTCCTGTCTTTTTAGTCACAATCCATTCGTATGAACTTCCAAGCTGGAATAGCCCCGAAACCATGGCGTTGAACTTTGTGACAGACATGGTGTTCTCAAACAAGAGGTATGGGATCAAGAAAGGGAAGGATTTAGGGGATGGAAGAATGTTTAGCAATGACATGAAGACTGGGATGTAGCAGATTACCCAGAGAGGCAATTCTGCTTCTGGAATGAACATTGTCAATGGAAGTATGACACAAAACAAAGTGAATGAGTAAAAGGGAAGTATGAGCTTTCTCAGGAGAAAGAACAGGAATATCAAGTTCGTCTTCTTCCATATTGATATCTGCACAAATCCAACCGATCGGTTTAAGCTCAACGAGTCGATCATACGACATAGGAATGTGTTTGAGAGTTTACCTTTGAAGTAATGATGGAAGGAAGGCATAATCTGAAGAGCTGCATTGGACCAGAATGCCAACGGTGTTGCTGCTTCTTGTAAGCTTCATATGATTCAGGCAACTCACACAGCACCTTGACATCATTGAGGAAGATGAATTTCCATCCCTTCAAGTGAGCTCGAACTGCAATATCCATATCTTCCACCGTCGTCCTCTCGAGCCAGCCACCAGATTCCTCAAGCGCTTCCGTTCTCCAAACGCCCGCCGTTCCATTGAATCCAAAGAAGTTCAGGAATGCCCCATTAACTTGCTGCTCCACTTCAAAATGGAAGCACAAGTTGATGTTTTGGAGTCGTGTAAGTAAGTTTTCGTCCCGGTTAACGAACGCCCACCGAGCTTGGACGAGACCGAGCTGAGGATTTCCCTGTTGACATGTTCAAAACATGTAAGCAAGCTTCCACAAAAGGTTCCATTGATTAAGAAAAGTTCATATAAGTACCTTGAAATGGGGGACAGTGAGTTTAAGGAAATCAGGGTTGGGCTGGAAATCAGCATCCAAAATAGCTACAAACTCATAATCTTTAACATAATCACAAGCCATGGCGGACTTGAGATTCCCAGCTTTATACCCAGTTCGGATCAATCTATGTCTATAAACAATATTAACACCCTTTTCATTCCATGACAGAACTTCTTCTTTGATCAAACGCTGAAGATTTCCATCGTCTGAATCATCAAGAACTTGAATCAAAATCCGATTCCTCGGCCAGTCAAGCTCACAAGCAGCAGCAATTGATTGTGCATAAACCTATTTCAATGGTGATAACAAATCACAACAGATCAGATCAAGTGTTAGTGCTCAAAAGTGAAATCAGGGAAGTTTTCGATTCATTACCTCTCTCTCATTGCACATTGGGATTTGAACTAGAACCATCGGAAAAGTTGAAGCATCTTCCAAATCATAAGCGTCATCTTGAATGATGGGTTTGATTTTCTTGAATTTGATCCAAAAGCAGCCAACACAGAGAACAAGGCGATCAAGAGATTGGATCATGAACAGAACAATGCAGAATTTAGAAAGCATTAACACCAATGGAGCAATGTAATCAACTCGAAACGAAAGCCAGGAGACATAAAACCATTGGAGAAGCCCATGAACCTCGAGCTCCAATGGGTGAATCATTCGCAGATTCCATTTCTTGAAATGGGCAACAAGTTCAACAATCAAACCCGCAATAGAAATAGCGAGAAAAGCTTTAATGAACCTATACAACTTCCCTCGGCTCTTGGAACCCTCTTCGTTAACATCCGCATGAGCAATGCGCTTCTTAACAGAAGCAAACAGAGTCTTGACAGTGATGGCGAACCACGAGAAGAAAAACAGAGCTCTGTGAGCTTTGAGGAGAAGAACCCAGGTGAGTTGCTTGGGACTGGCAGCCTTCTGCTTCTCGGGAAGCAACAAAGAATCAGAGCCATTGATTTCCATTAAGTTCTTCTCGATTGTAACCACAAGAGAGGTGGGAGCCATCTGGGTATGGACTCAAATGAAGAACTGGAAAGAAACAGAGCAAAAGAAGAAACACCCAGATGGGGAATTTTGAGTTGGAAGAAGAAACGAGAGGAGAAATCGTCAGAAAAGTGTGATTTGTAGTATGGGGAAGAGAGAGATCTGAGAAATGGGGTTTAAATTATTAAAGGGAAACCGAATCCAGAAGGTGAGGGGGAGTTTCCCATGAGAGTTGACAGAACAAAACAGAGAAGAAATGGATCTCAATTTGCTCAGCCGAACGATTCATAAAGGAAGAACAAAGGGTTTTTTTTTTTTTTTTTGAAAAGATAAATTTGTTTGTGTTGAGTAGGGCCATTACAATCAGCCCTACTGTAACAGAACAGAACAATTTCAGAACAAAATTAAGAACACCTTTTCAATGAAAACGAAAACCTAAAAATAAAAATAAAAATAAAAATAATAATGTAGAAAATTATGTGAAAAATGGTATCCGATCTATTATCTTAACTTTAATGGGAATCTGATTACATTAACTAATTATTATATTGCTAAGGTTTGGGTATGTGATTATGTAATTATTAAGACAACAATTTTCCCCTTTTAATTATTGTTTTTTTCTCTCTCTCACTTAACATGTTGTCATGTGGTCTATGATTATGTACATGTTTTTCAAGACGTTTTCAAGAACGGTAGTAAAAATTGCGAGATAAGTTCTTTGTGCCACTGATGATTTCAGTTTTCGTTAGCTGATTTACTCAACGACGAAACAAGAGTAAATGCGTTACACAATCGCTATATGAGTTTCAAAAAAGTGTGATTGTGATATATAATGCATGTCGATCGGCCATACGACCAATCCCGTCGAGTTATGTTTTTACTCTAATTGGCGGTGGAGGAAGGCCAATATTAGTATTTTGTGGGGTACATTTTAAATATTATTTTATAGTTAAGTGGGTCATCAATGTTTGGGACAAAATTAATAAAATAAAATTATATTAATTCTTGAGCTGAAATATGCATTTAATCGGTATAAACACTGACTTTTAATTATTTTATGTTAGTTATTCGATTGTAATTTCGGTTCATTCATGTACTCTTCTTTACTGTGTCACATATAATTTTTACATAACTAATAATTTATAGGTTTGACCAATTAATAATATTTAATATGAAGGAGAGAATTTAATTAAGAGTAAGGTAAGTTAATTTAAGTTTTGCATTGAATAATAGTGAGCTCAGCATCCGATGTCTCACTTTATGTAGATTTAACTCTATGTCATCTAAAGTAAAGCATATTTTATTATGGTTTAATATATCATAAATCTGACATTCAATTTTATAATAAAGTTTTCATCTAAAAAAAATAAAGAATTATTGCATACACATTATCATAATATTAATATGATGACCATAATTACCAGATTCACATCTCAATCAATCAATTTCCAAACATAAGCATATGATACTTCTTATCATACCATCTATAATCCAATCAAATCAAACACATGGCCATTTGTCTTCCGATCTTCAATTTGCATATTTCTAAGTGTATTTCGTATAAACCCGACTTATCTCGTTGGCCACACACACTCACATCACCAAATTGCCTGTCCTTCTTCCTTAATTACTCGCCCCCATGTGCTCCTAACTCCCTAAATTCTCTTCATTTTCTTCGGTCTGACCTCTGTTAGTAATCATGACTCTCTACAATAGTATGATAGTGTTTACTTTGAGTAGAACCTCTTATAAATTTATTATAAACCCCTTATCTTAATTAGCCGATGTGAAACTCCTTTCTCAACAATTCTCAATGTTTCTGCTCGAATTCTACCTCCCCGTTCTTCTCTCTCTCGAAAGGGAGAGGTGTGCGGTGGTGGGGACGGGGAGGTTTATAAGAGAAAAAGAAGATAGACAGGTAGAAACATGTGAGGGTTGGAACAAAGACATGCACATTTAAGGCTTCTGCCCTCTCACCAGAAGACCATCCCCCTAAACCCTTTCTCAATTCTCTCTCTCTCTTGGCTCCACCACACAATTTAGAATCTATCGGTTATTTTGAAATTTTATTAGTCTAACTCGTTCAAACATTGCTCGTGCAAAAAGCTAGTTTCAAATATTGGTAAGTTACACGAATTCAAACGACTCTATATTAGTTATAAATGTCAGTACGAATATATACACGCCATTAAGTTATCTAAATCATTGTCTTCCATTCGACTTCCTCTCAAAATTTTAAAATGAGTTGGTTAGAGAGAGGTCTCCTCTCCAATCGAGAGATCCACGTCTTGGTTGACACAATCCACCCCTTAAGGCTCACGTCTTCGTTGACACATTGCCCAGTGTCTAGTTCTATATCATTTATAACAACCTAAACTCATTGCTATCTCTCTACCTTTTTGGGTTTTCTCTTTCGTGTTTTCCCCTAAGGTTTGCGTCTGTTAAGTAAAGGTTTCTACACCCTTACGAGGAATGTTTCGTTCTCTCCTACTAGTTTCTAGGTTTAAACCATTTTTAGGGCCGGCAAGAAAGTGGGCCTAATAGTGTATGGGCTTATTAGGCACCCATAACATAATATGATTTAAATGGTTGGAATATGAATTGTAATCTAATGTTGATTTGTTGTATGCAATTGAATGGAAGCAGCAGATAAAGAAAGAGTTCACACAATGATGGCCTCCGAATTCCAAGAAATTAAAGAAGAATACACACAACGCTCTTGTTGCGTATGCATTTTCTTCATACCCATCAAACCCATATAAAAGGCCATGCCCCATCTTGGCTTTCAAACACACACACACATACACACACACCACCACTACAAATGGCCTTCTCTAAATCCAAGTTCCTCACTCTCTTTATGCTCTTCTCCACCCTTCACCTTGCCTTCCCCAATCAAGAACCTCTCCACGTCCCCATTGCCCAGAGTGACATCGTCGGCCATCTTCTGCCTTACGCGCAGGACTGCTGCAATTTCGACCACACCGGGAATTGCGGCGGCGGTGTCGGTGTCGGTGTCGGTGGCGGTGGCGGCGGTGGCGACTACAACAACCCTCCTTGTGTGCAAAATGGAGGTGGGTGTATGCAGAATCCAGGCAACCGATGCTGCAGTGGCTCGGGGTGCCAGGGTTCGTCGAGCCAATGGATGGGACCGTGCCCGTCTTGTGGCTGTGTGAGAAGCAATGTGAAGGTTGAGGGGCAGGTTGAGGCTGATCACATCAGCAGTGAACCAATTAAGACATGAAGCTGAAGCTGAAGCTGAGTGAGGGAGTAGGATCATGTTCTTCATGTTCTTCATGTCCAACAACATTACTCCCATTAGTCAATAATAATGTCAAAGCTTGCAAATAAAAAGCTTCATGAATTCATGTTCTTCTTCTTCTTATTATTATGATACCAACTTCAATTTCAATGCACAACTTTCCACTACGTATCCAACTTGATCATTCACATTGCTTATATACTCTTAATTTTTATTTCATTTCAAAATGTCCACACGTGGTAGAAGTCCTTGGGAACATGGAATTCAAATACCCATTTAATGATGATGAAGATGTGTGATATAACAATGGTAAGGGGCCACTCAATTGCATCATAAGATGAGTTGCTATTGAGCTGTTGATGTGGACCTCCAATTAAGTTTTCATTAGTATCTACCAACTTTCATGTAACTTTATTTTCTTCACTAACATCCCAATTCTATAATCATCCGAGGACGTAACAACTCAAGTTCATGAACATGAAATCTCACAATTTACTCTTTGGAGCTAGCATCACCACACAGGATTTGATTCTTAATATCATTTGTAACAACTCAAGTCTACCTCTAGTAGATAGTGCTTGTTTTAATCCGTTACGCATCGTTGTCATTTTCACGATTTTAAAATACGTCTAGTAAAGAGAGGTTTTCACACTCTTATAAAAATGTTTTGTTACTCTTTTCGGTTAATGTGAGATCTAATAAAGGGAGAACTAAACATTTTTTTTTATAAGGATGTGAAAACCTCTCCTTAGCAGACATGTTTTAAAACCGTGAGACTGATAACAATGCGTAATGGACTAGAATGGTCAATATCTACTAACGGTAGACTTTGACCGTTACAAATAGTATAGGTAGTCAACCAATGGTGTGCAAGCTAGACATTGATCCCAAAATTAAGGTTTCATGCGTTTTAAAATTGCAAGGCTAACGAAATAAGTAAGGGGCCAAAACGAGAAAAAAAAAAATGGGAGAAAAATGTAAAATTGATGGAATCATAATAAGTGGGACCAAGATAAGATTGTAGCATCACATGCAAATGCGGTAGGAAACTGAAAGGCATATGGATGACATGTTTGGTGAAATCAGTGGAAGCGATGTAAGGTTTGTCCATTGAGATTAGAGGTGAGGTGAGAGACATTTGGGTTCATCGACCTGCCTGCACCACGCCGTCGGCAGCCAACGTATGGCCGCAACAATCAAAATCCTTCACCTACTGGGCCCTCTCGATTCCCTGTCGTCTTCTTCTTCTTTCTTCTTCTTCTTCAGTTCTCTCTGTTTCTCTCTCTCTCTCTCTCTCTCTCTCTCTCTCTCCGCCATGGCCTTTCTCATTCTCCTTTTCCTCTCCGCCTTCACTCATTCCGCCACTGCCACTCTCTCCGCCGACTACTACCGCAATTCCTGTCCTGCATTCTCTCAGATCATCCGCGACACCGTCACCAACAAGCAAATCACCAACCCGACCACCGCTGCCGCCACCCTCCGCCTCTTCTTCCACGACTGTCTCCCCAACGGCTGCGATGCCTCCATCCTCATCTCCTCCACCCCTTTCAACTCCGCCGAGCGCGACGCTGACATCAACCTCTCCCTGCCCGGAGACGCCTTCGACGTCGTCGTCCGAGCCAAAACCGCCCTCGAACTCTCCTGCCCCAACACCGTCTCCTGTGCTGACATTCTAGCCACCGCCACTCGCGACCTCCTCACTATGGTCGGCGGCCCGTACTACACCGTCTTTCTCGGCCGAAAAGACGCGAAAATTTCCAGAGCCGCCGCCATTGAAGGCACTCTCCCCAGACCCTCCATGAGTGTCTCTGAGATCATTGGAATGTTCGGCTCCAGAGGATTTTCCGTTCAGGAAATGGTGGCGTTAAGCGGCGCTCATTCGATTGGCTTCTCGCATTGCAAGGAGTTCACGTCTGGGATCTTCAATTACAGCAAATCGCCGCCCTACGACAGCCATTATAACCCTAGATTCGCATTAGGGTTACAGAGAGCTTGCGCTGATTACCAGAAGAATCCGACTCTGTCCGTTTTCAACGACATTATGACGCCGAACAAATTCGACAACATGTATTTCAAGAATTTGCAGAAGGGGTTAGGGGTTCTGAAATCCGACGGCGGATTTTACAGCGATTCAAGAACACGGCCGTGGGTGGAGAAATACGCTGCAGATGAGAGAGCCTTCTTCGAGGCGTTTTCTCGAGCAATGGTGAAGCTCGGTGGCTATGGCGTCAAAGTGGGAAACCAAGGAGAAATTAGACGCAGGTGCGATGCCTTTAACTGATCTGAATTCGTGTTTCATTCCAATTTCGATTCTATACCCCTCTTTTTGATTGTTTATGATCGATTATTATAAGATCCAAAGTAAAGTGAAGATATCGCCATTGTTCTGTTCCTTGTTCATCAAAATCATGAATGAATCTTACGAGCATTGAACTGAAATGAAATAAACAAACCCACAGATCATAATTTTAAGAAATGGAGTTCTTCAGACTCTAATGAACCAGAATGCTTTCACTTGGCATCTTCACCGGGAAGAAACAAAAAAGGAACCAAGTGAAGAAGAACAAGAAGAAAAAGGTTTATTTTCACTAATATTCACAACCCAAAATGATTTTTTAAAAAAATCCAACCTGTACAAATTCAGAACTCCGACGAGTTGGCGGAGGACCTATCCATTCCGGCGACCAGTCGACACCGAGTTTGGCTGCTGCTGGAAGAACCCGAGTCTAGCAGTTCCTCCCAATTCACATTCCCAGCTTCTTCCTCTCTGACTTTCATGGACTCCATCATCCTCTTCACCTTCTCTTGTAATCTCTCACTTCCGTTTTCCTCCACCGCCATGAAAACCTCCATTGCTCCGGCGGTTTTGGCCAGACCTTTGAACCGCAAATTACTGTAACTCAGTTCTAACAGAACCGCCACGCAACTCTCCCGTGTCGACTCGGAGTCCAACTCGTTCTCTCTTAACATCCCCACTAAACATTCCACCGCGCCGGAGTTCAACAATGCCGCACGACCCTCGAAACACGCTGCTAAATTACACAATATAAGAAAAATCCGGCCGACCATGAGGCCGGATTTCACCATCCCGAGAAAAACCGGCACCGACCCAAGTTTCACTAGCTTCGAACGGTTGCTCTGAACTTGCGATAAGTGGTACAGAGCAAGAGCCGAGTCGTGTCGGGTCTGCTCCGAGTGGGATACCAACAGCCGTATCAATGATGGCAGAGCACCCAATACGCCGATCGCCGTCTTGTTGTCGTCGTGGAGAGCTAAGCTGAAAATGGCACCGGCGGCATGTTCCTGAACCTCCGGGGAACCCGTTTTAAGAATATCGATCAAATTGGGGAGAAATCCGGACCGTACGATCTTGACCTTGTTCATATTCTCTAAGGACAGATTCACCAGTGCTGCAACTGAATTCACCTGAATGCTGCTGTACCTTGAGACGATAAGAGACCGAAGAGCAGAGAGAATCAAAGGGGAACAGAGATAAAGCCTAGTGTCCTCTCGAATTCTCGTGATTTTTCTCAGCGTAACCACACCCTCTTCGATCTCAGTAACCTGAGGGCTTTTAAGCTTCGCAAGGATCTCTTCTTCTTCAGTGGAGTTCAGAGTAGAGATCTCACTTTCAGAGGAAGAACTCGGTCGAGTCGCGAGAGGAAGGGGCAGACTCGGAACGGCGGCGACAGATTGATCGGAGCTCGAGTAGAAATGAGATTCCCGACGAGTTACATCGGTGGCGGAGTGGTTGAATCGAACCACAGGATTCTCTGCAACCCCTTGAATCAATTCGTCATCGCTTTTCCTGTGGTCTGCCATGAACTTACCAACGAGCTTTTCGGCGGAGGAGAAATCGAGTGGTTTTGGGGGTTCAGAGGAGGAGTTTCTACACCAGTTGAAAATGGTGGATTTCAGAGCCAGATTCGGGATTACAGAGGTGAAATCCGGCTTCGAACCATCTAACAAAGTCGGCTTGAAGCCTAAATCTTTACAAACTTGAACACAGGCGGCCTCGAATGTGTGGCCAGAGGAGACAATTACAGGGTCCGCCATTAAAGACCCCGAAATGGGACAGAGCAATTCTTTGGGTATTTCCTTCAATTGGGGGTTGGACGAAAATGGGGAAGAAGACGATCGACTGAAGATCCGCCATTTCCGTGTGGGACTACTGGTTACCTCTGAAACTGCAACCGATGGAGAATTTTTCTCGAAAGCCCAAATAGGTTGAGTATGTCTATGGACCATAAACTTCATCAAACCCTCCTGAAACTCCATTTCCGATTCTCAGCTTCAGACTTCCAGTCTCTCTACAAAACCCTTTCAACGAACGCAAAGAAGATAGCCTCTGTGACTCGTCAATGAAACAGCTACATGAATTGATCCTGAAGCTCCATGAATTCTGTGGGTAACTGAACAGCGGCTGAGTTTTGGTGAAGTTAACAAATAACTAATCGTTGTTCTAAACTAATAAAAATAAATAGGTAAGAGAAAACCCATTAAAAAGTTCATTTCTGTTCCACTAACATTATTCGAGTTATAACAACTTGCAAAGCAAAGACATTTAAATTTCTAAAATCTTTTTTTTTTCTACTCACCTAAGAAATTTAGAAAAGCCCTCATATTTATGCTACAATCTTCCAATAAAATGATAAATTGATTAAATATCAGTTGACAGTCAATTCAAACTGTAAAGAAAGATCAAGAACATTGGCCACATTACTCTTCTCTTTCTAACCTTAATTCAGATCTCAATTATGTTTTTTTAACTTTACAAAAAGGGTTCTTTTGTGCACAAAGTGGCAGATGACTTTTTCTCGACTGTTTCCTAAGTTAGTACCATATGAGATGTGTTTGGCCCTCCCTTTAGATTCCAAACAGAAGCCTATCCTTGGTTATTAATGAAAACAACCATATAAAGTTCAAATAAAAATTCCAACTAAAGTGGTGCAACAAAATATAATCTTTAAACCATATTGGCCCACTAAATCCTGTAATAAACCGACCTTAGGAAAGGTAGTTTTCCTAGAGATACAATGAGAGAACTTGACAGTGCAATTAACCAGGAACTCAATTTTTTTATGGTACGAGATTAAATAAGTGGGTAAAGGGTAGTACCTTTTGACTCTTTACTGCTTTCCATTCTTCTGTAAGCCAAAGAAATTAGTCCACATGTTACCACTCCGCTCTACTTTCACTTCTCTCTAAGCAATAAACAAAACAATCCATTTGGCTTTATTCTCAATGGACTTTCAAGGAGGCATGGATGTAAAGTGTAAAAGCAGACTATTTAAAGTAACTGATAGACTTTCAAAGAGCACTCTATCATTGTCATCGAGGAATCCGATGCTCTAATTCCAGTAAGGTCCAACATCACTTTTTGAACAAATTGAAAGAATAAACACAGATCAAGTTCACATTAAGATAGGAGAGAGGAGAAAACCTTCACTGGCTACCCATGTTCCTTTCGTATAGAAAATTCCCCTGTTTTCTTCAGATGAAAACAGAAGCAGCCACGAAAGATCATCACCAGAAACGTACACTACATGTGGTCGATCTTCTTGATCTCCTCTTATTCAGATGTTAATAAGAAAATAGTACCAAGTGAAGCAAACAAGCAAAGATATATGAAGTACCTTTTAGCGACTGGTGTGGCCAGTCACAATTCCTTCTTCCACAATGCTCTAGTTTGTAGCATGAGTAGCATCAGCAGAGTCATACTGAAGCTTCTCGGTCTGTTCTACTACCTGGCATGTGAGAGAACGCAGAAACACAACAAGTCTCATCTCACGGTTCAAGCGTATCTGTGTAATTCAAGACGTGATGAGTTTCAAAGATTTGTCATCTAGTTGTGTTTTATGAAATTCTAATCTAATGAGACCTAATGAATTGGGAATTGATTTATTCCATTCTCAATACCTAATGAATAGGGTATTCAATGACTCCACTCTCAATAAGTAAATTGTTAAAAGTTCTATCCACGCATGCCAAGAACAGCACTAGTAAGGCAGAGGTCAATGAATGCACTATACACAATTGATTCTGCTGCTTAAATTTATCCTCAAAATGTTCATACATACAGATAAAAACATCCCCAAAGAGGGCTCTAATTTACAAAAGGAATACACCCGTAAATATTTCAGACGATAAGACATAAGTGATCCAGAACTCTACGCTCGTCCAATTGAGAATGGTGGTGGCGGCCGCTGCTTAGAACGGGGCAACAGGGCAAGAAGAATCTTTTTCCTTGGTCCCTGTTAAATAGAAGTATCAAGTGAGGGTTCAAATTAAATTTCCAATGCATACAACAAGCTTGGATGATATTGAAGTTCCAAGTGAAATCATTAAACTAGACTAGTTAGGAGGCAACTACCACGTACACTGGTATAGAGTACTTTTATCAAATGATTTCATAGTGCATATGACACATTCTTCTTTGGCAGTACTAATAATCAGATAAATGATAAATGATAACAATTACATAAACAATATAACATAGAAACCAAGACACTTCAGACTATGGTAGTATTATTGACCCTATCAGTATCCTTTAGGAGAATTCGTTTAAGGTTTTTATGGAAAAACAACATCTAAAAATAAGATGAATTTGGTGGTACATAGATAGAAATCTTCAATAATACTGCATTAGTTGAATGGATCTTTGCTTAGGATTTCATATCTTCGTTATTGTATTAACAAATTAGTAAAAGAAAGTAAAATAAAGCAATATAGTAAACCAATATAGTATGAACAGAAGTTTCAGAGTTGATAAATTAGTAATATATAAGACCTTTAACTACTTAAGTAAAATAATTAATAAGCTGATTTTTTTTTTTTTTTTTTGAGAAAATTCAAACCTCACCTCTGTTGAGAGCATATATTTTAACTAATTGAGATGTAATCAATTCAAGTATAATAAAATGGTTGCTTCATTTTATAATTGAACCGTATTATGTTCAATGAAATAAGTTAGTTAATTTATCAGTTAACTAAAATGACGTAAGACAAATTAGTAATTAGGCAGTTAGGCAAGCACGCCACACAGGACTAAAAGTTGGAAAGCAAAAAAATGTTTTTTCAATTAGAGTTTGACAATCGTTGAAGGCCAGGGAAATGGAATTACCATTGGTATCCCCAACTCTTTAAGATCCTTGTCTCCCATCTGTCTCAAAGCTGTCATATCAATCTGCAAGATACAATTTAGAAGAAGAATCTAAGTCCAAATACAAGCATTTAAAAGTCCATAGACAAGCATAAGGAACACCATACATAACGTTCACATGGTAAAAGAAACCCAGTTGTTGTATGCTACAGAATCTACGTTCTACATCTTATAACGTTTTTTTTTTTTTTTAATCAGATACAAACTTCTGATCAATTAATGAAAAAGAACTTTTAACTTTCAAGAAAATACATACATTCGGCAATACTGAAAAACAATATACAAGCAGAGATGACTTACTTCTTCTGCTTGAAAATGAATGGAATATTTCCCCAAACCAAGTGAATTCAACAAGCCAGCAACAGAAAGAGAACCCTCCCCCTGTAAACAATCATTAACAAGGCTTATCAACAAAAGGCTCAATCCGGCATCAAAGATGAGCTAATCTATAAGATTGTAGAACTTAATGAATTGAGTTGGTACATTAAATTAGGCCGATAAGCAAAACGGTCAAAGGGTATACCATTGTGGAACTTCTCTGCATGCTGCCACTTATTGGTGGGATATCCTTAACTCCCTTGCCAGATACAGGGAGGGCGGCTTTCATTTTCCCAGGTGCAGAGTCTACAGACCTATAACTGTCAGCAACGCTGTTTTCGAAAAACCATTCACCTCTTGAACGATCAGCTTCCATCATAAATGAGGTTCTCCTAAACTCATCATTGTATCTAGGTGGTGAAAGCCCCATGGACCTTTTCATGATCCCATCTGGGGATCTAACTCTCAATCTATCAACATATGAAACAGCACTTTTCCTCTGCGACTGCTCTAGGTATAGATCATCGGCACTTTCTCCAGCATGTGGTCGCCTTATAAGATTGCTCCCTCGAAATTCATGCCTACCATGTAATACATCTCCACTAGTTGAGGCCAGCGAATTTTTTGATAATTGATGGTGTAAGCTCATCCTCCGGTGTTCTTCTCCACTACCAAATTTCTTGGATTGATTTTTGCGCATAAGTTTCAAGCGAAGATCATTTTGACCAACTCTGTAGGCTTTATTCAAATAAGAACAGAAGTAATCATGAGATCAAAGAAAACCAATACGTGTAGAAAAACATACAATAATATAAGCAGAAAATTTGCCAGTACCGTCTTTTCTTTCACCATTTGAACTCCAGGGAAAGCCATCTCCACGTTGCCTGCAAAGAGAATACTCAACTAAGGCATGCAAAATTCAGAATATATACTAGTTCAAAATTCGTAGATAAAATGAGGAGATTCATAAAGAATACAAATCCACAAAGTAATCATTGTATGAAAAATCAAAACTCCAACGACACAAAATATACTTCATAAAAAGGAACGTTATTATCTCTACAGCAGCACTTAAATTAGGGAGGTCTCAAGAGCATGAAATCAAATTAACTGAAAGAAACAAGTGGCCAACAATTCGTTCAATTTTTCAAGTTAAAGTACACCATAAATGCAAGAAGAACCAACAAGGTGAAAGCTGAGAACAACTGAAAAAATACAGACTTACCGGAGATTTGGGCTACGAAGAAAATAAAAGAAAAGGAAGAATGCGCGGATAGGTATATGCTAGTAATAGTCAATACAGAAGTAGAGCAAAAGAAAGCAAACCTCTTATTCGTGGACGAAAACAAATCTTCAGCATTATCAGCTGATCTCTCAAGATACCGTTTTCTTCTTGGCTCTGATCCAGAATCAATGTTCGATTGTGCGAAGTCTGAGGCTATACCTCCTCTCTTTATCACCTGAAAACGATGCGATCACAAAAAGAAAAGCTCAGTAAGTGCAAGAATCATCGATGACATAACTGGTACAAGAAAACTAAAGGAAAACTCGAAAAATCTCTGCCTTTCCTATTTACTTTTTAAAAAGACGCTTGAACAAACTAAATGCGATTACCTGACCAGAGCGCCCGAGAGTGATGGTGACTTGGGGCCTCGACATCTCCGAGAAACGAGCGCAGTAGACCTCTGAGGGATCAACCTATCTAGCTAATTAAAACAAAGAGGGATGGAACAGAATGAAAGGTAGAATTGCAGAAGTGCAACGAAACCCTAGAATAAGAATCAAGCTGTTGTCAGGAATTGGGAAAGGAATGAAGAAGACGATGATGTTGAGGGGCGCGCGCTAACGGTTCGGGGCAATTGTTGAGCCAATTGGCGGAGTCAGTGTGGGCTGGGCTACAACGCCAGGGCACCCGAAATCGAAAATCGTAAAAGACCGAAATTTCGCATTTATATGAATAGTTTCTTAAGGAAATTACAAAAATATTTTTAATTATTCATAAAACAATATTACTATACTCAAAATTTCATATTAGTTTGTATTTATTATTTTTCTTCAACAATAATCAAATCAGAATTAAAATCTATTTAGTTTTAGGAGGTACTAATAGATATTATCATTAGAATTAAATTTACAATTTAACAATTAAAATATTTTCAAATATACATTTGTAAATTTACTCCACATTGCTACAAACTCCATTGACTGAATTAATTTTATTTCATGCCCTAAAATAAGATATTGCGACCTATGCCAAAGTTCTTGTATTGGGATGAAAATTAGAGCCTCCTAAACTTATTCGTACATATTTTCTTTTTTTTTTTTACAATTCATTGACTAAATTATAAAAGAAAAAAAAAAAGGCTTATTTTTAGTTTTTAAAACTTAAACTAAGGATTTAGAAAATAAAAAATAAATGCAAAATCCTATATTGTTCAAACCTCAAAATTACTTGGGTGGAAAATCGAACTTAAGAACCGAAAATTCAAGAAATTGGGAATTTACATTATGCTCACAATAGAATGGGAATAGCAACATCTTTATTGATTATAATTATTATTACTTTTCCAATCTCGAAAGTAAAAGGAAAAAGTATGGAGTATGCAAATTCAAACCTCTAACCCGAAAAGGAATACCTATCCATATAGGGTTCTTTCTTCTAACTCATATTTTTCACCACTAACAACTCCAGCATTGGATCCTCTCCCAAAACACCCATCCATGTATGGTTCTAGCCAAACTAAGCCAAACCAAATATTGTTGGGTCAAAACTTACATGTTACAAATACCATGGAAAAGAAATGTGATCATTTGTCAGTGGCAGATATGGCACAACAATTCATGATCTCATCAGCATGTAGTGTTACATACATAATTATACTTGTATATTTCCACCCCTTTCAATCATCATAGCACAGTTTGAAGTACTGTGAATGAAATTAACAAGTGGAAATTGAAGGTTACATGTTTGCTGTTGTTGCCTTGATATCTTCCATGGTGATCACCTACAGAAAAGAGGAATCAGAAATCCAACGAGAGCAGGAAAAAATTATTCACAACAGAAACAATGGATAGTTGCAACATATGCAAAGTAAATAGCCATAATATTTGCAGTTTAGCTTAATATTCAATTTTTTCCGGCTAAAAGATCTTGTGATAATTCCCAACTTCACATTTAGCATAGTGTTCAAGGAGTGGAGCTAGTTAATGAAATTAATAAGAAAATTCAGTTGCACTCTGGAGTGGTAATAGTGTCTAACAATAAATCATACACCTTCCGGTAAATTGAATTGTCAATTCAGTCTGTAGTCATTACATTGAGATTCTTTCCATGAATTAGAAGTATCAGTATAATCTTTCAGATCAAGAGTAACTGATAACAATTACCTGGTCGTTGCCTGCAAAGTCGTTCTCAGGAGTTAGGAAAAGCATGCAGTGACACTCTTTCCTGCCAAGAAAAAATTAATTTTCAGACCAGATGTGCCTGATATGGAATAAAATGAGTAACAGCGTCCTATCATCTACATTTCCTTGCTTCCTGAAACATTCCAATATCCAAGGGCTGGCTTTGAAAGTCAGCCTGTTATTACCATATTCCTGGTATCGAATATAACACAAAAACAACCTTACTCGCTAGAGTGAACAGCTTGGTTATGTGTGACTAATCGACTACAAATTTAGTTTACCAGATGACCATGGGAAATAGTTCTAACAAAGTCAGTTTATGAAAGATTTAAACCCTGCTCTTCATCCGCGAAAAATCAGTATAGGGCTCAGGGTATTTACTTCCAAGTTTAATAACCTAGTACTGTAAGTCTCAACACCCATCATCTTAAGAAACAAATTAAGATGGATAGCCATAATCTCCCACCCCTTCTCTTTTCCTTCCTCTTTCATAAGAATAAAGACTTATAAAGCTGAATCATCCTAATGCAGATCATTCAGTCAGTCAATAAATCAAGTGAGAAACGTTTTATGAGTATAATGCAGACAGGCAGGTGTATAGTTTCATGAATTCCAGATCGCAAAAAAGAAACTTCCCGATGATATAAGTGCATGTTTTACCTTTCTCTCATTGGAACACATGGACAATTCCAAAAACCTTGTGCAACCTCAGCAGCTTTGTCGTCATAATGCCTGAAAAAAAATAACCGAACTATTTAACTCTGCATTAAAGATAGTTTGAACTACCCTTAGTTCCAGAAAATATTACAGGATTTCTACAAAGCATTATAAACACTGACCGACAGGGACAGAGTGGTGCACCCAATGTATCTTTGTGATCTGCCAGTCCCTGTTTAGATCTAATATGAGCTTCTCTTACACTAGTTACAGATCAACGGCATTCAATCAATTTCATCTAATGTCGATACAACTGTACCCATAAACATAACGGAGACTAAATACAAAGATCCATTAGTACAGGTTCATCGAGTTAGACTTCTGGAACTTATGCAATCAACTTGCCACAGTAAAACTAAACTCTTCCATCATGAACTTTATCAGCAATGTCAAGAAAAAATATTTCCAAAGAATATAGGTAATCAAATTTCATGAACGTTGTCGTCTACCTGCGGGAGCACAGACGAAGTTTCTTCTCCTCTATTGCTTCACTAACTAATAAATAATTGCTCAATTTGAGAATGAGTAACTAGAAAACCTATCAATTCCTTGCGTGCAATCAATGAGATGTTCCATAAAGGTCAACAGATAAAACACAATCATGTAAGCCACTCAAACAACTTCATGACTACAGAATTAAGACAGAAAAATGAAAATTCCATTTATAAGTAACGGAAATAACACCACAAGAAAATCTCAGAAAATAACCTTGATTACAACAGCAGTAACCCCCTTGTCCACACAGAAATACGTTCCTGACTTGCGAGCATACTGCTCCGAGAATTTCCTCATTATTTCGACCGACTTGTCGGACGGTTCCCCTGAAGTAACAACAAAATTACATTCGAATGATCTATATCCAAAAGCGGTAGACAGGAACAATAACAAGAAGAACAACTTTGTGGTTGGACATCTAAATGAATCCACAGAGAAGGATACAGCAAACAAAAATTGGCGCTAGAATGTCGAGATTTGAAAAGATAAATTCCAAACAACAGTAAAACAAGATTTAGAATCAGTTTAAAAAACCGGCTATAATTACCTTGAGCTCGAACGACATGGCTGTGACGGGAACGTCCGGTGGAAGAACCGGAGAGTGGAACGGCGATATTGAACGACGAAGCTTGTAGAATCATTAGGACAAAGCAACGGAAAACGAGGAAGAGAAGAAATCTGTAAATTGGGAGGAGGAAGAAGAAGGATAATCTGTGGATTTGTTCATAGTTATTTCTTTTTGTTGTTAAATATTGTGGGAGTTAAAGGGCTTATAATTGCAATTAATTTTCTGAAACGAAGATAATTGAATTTAATAGAAAATTTTGGGAGGACGCCATTCCACGCATCCCAAATATCAGGGAGCGAGCTCTACGAACCACTCGGTTCGGATTTGATATGATTCCGGGCCTTGGGCCCATGACAAACCCGTCCATGTCATCGGCCCAATTATAATTTATTTTTTTTATTTTTTTTATAATTCTATCTTCGAATTTGAAATCAATGCAACAAAAAAAAAAAAAAAAAAAAAGGGTTAAAATTAAAAAATTAAAAATAAATAATTAGGTTCAAATATCATTATGATGCAAACTTTATTTTATATTTTAATTATTGTAGTTTCACATATTTCAATTAAGTCATGGTACATTTAATAAATATAAAAATTAGTTTTATGGCTAATTTATTGAATGCATGTTTTTAAAATGATCAAATTATCAAAGCATTTTAAATTATGTATTAGTCGTAGTAGTCAGTAATTCGAGTCTCTAGCAAAGTGAAATCGTTATTATTTTATTCTTACGCTATGATAAAACCTCACCCTATAATTTAATAAAATCTTCGTAAATTTATAAATTTTATTTTTTTCAAAACATGGAAACCCTACCTATAAACTAAAACCACGAGAGTAAATGCTCATAACGACCTATGATTGATAAATTATAAAAATGTTTTTAAAATTGTATTGAATAGTAGAGCATAGTTTAGCAACCGACCTAAAACATTTATTGTCGCTGATACCTTTAATCTATTTATCTTTCATTGGAGTATGAAAAATGAAATTGTATATATATATTTAGTTTTTGTGAGATCCTACCTACCAATAGTTATATGAGTAGTTGTTGTTACTCTCTTGCTTGCATATATAACGTCTTTTTTAAAATCTCTCTCTGCCCTCGTTTTCTAAAACTTCCTTAAATCGAGGCCAGAAGTTCGAGCATACGTCGCTTAACCGTAGGCGACGTAAGAACGAATTGGCTTAGCTCACTCGTCGTTAGAAAGTGACTGCCGCACAATCGCAAGTCTGCTGCCATCAAGAGTGCAATTGTGACTAGTGGTATCTAGAGATACGAACGAGTGGCAACAAGGATGCTGACTTCGAAAGTAGGTGGTTTGTAAGATCCTATGTCAGTTGAAGAGAGGAACGAAACATTTTAAAAACTATAAAAAGAAAGCCAAAAAAAAAAAAATCACAAAAATGACAATATGTACTAGCGGTGAATTTGGGATTGAGACAATATTTACTATTTTGTTCTCATCAAACACAAAAAATGATATCAATATCTCCATGAATTTATGTCCACAAGATCTTAGATATAATTATAGTATCATGAAATGTTATCGAACATAGAATCACAAGACAATGCCAGGCTTTCGAATTATTTAATTTAATTATTTAATTTTGATGTACGCATATAGTAACTCAACCTTAGCTTTGTTTTTCTCCTTCATGCAATTTTCTTTCAAAAGCGCCCCCAACTCCAACCCATATTCTTCACACACCCATCTTAGTTTGTCTCTATCTTGTCGTGAACATGGATTTGAGATCATGTCTCCAAGTGATGTTCATACTTGTCGCCGCCATAGCACCTCACGCCATCATGGCGCGCCATCTTCACATCCACAAGTTGTCTTCGTCTATATTTCCCCAACATCTTGTGGGAAGTGGGAAGGGCCACAACATAGAAGGAATCCACAACGTCAGAGCCTTCCTCCAACGTTATGGTTACTTGAGCACAAATGTGGAGACCAAAGGCAACGTCTTTGATGACAACTTGGAGTTTGCCATTAAGTCATACCAAAAATTCTTCAACCTCAACGTGAGTGGCATTTTGGATGCGGAGACTTTGGAGCTAATGTCACAGCCTCGATGTGGAGTTCCCGACGTGTTCATCAACGAGACGGGCGGAGACGGGAATGGGGACAGGGATCACCCCATAGGACTTCATTACAGTTTTTTCAACGATTTGAAACCGAAATGGTCGGCGTCCAAATACAATCTGAAATACACATTTCTTGGGAGTTTTCCGGAACAGTACAAGAATACAGTGATTCAAGCCATGATCAGCTGGAGTTTTAACAGTGTGTTTGCATTCTCAGAAGGTAGTACGGACAACACAGATGTTAGAATAAGCTTTGAAGTAGGAGACCATGGAGATGGGTCTCCTTTCAAGGACAAAAATGGAGCATTGGCGCATGCTTTTGCGCCTGAAGATGGGAGACTTCACTTCAATGCGCAGCATGCTTGGGCGGATGGAGCTTATCCTGATAAGTTTGACGTGGGGAGTGTGGCATTGCATGAGCTTGGACATATTCTTGGGCTGGGCCACAGCGACATTAGAGACGCCGTCATGTGGCCATCTATGCCTCCTAATTTGAAGAAGGAGCTAAGCAGCGATGATGTTAGTGGAATCTCGGCTTTGTATGATGGAGTTGAGGAAGACTAGCACAACAGTTTGGAGATTCATTTGTTTCTTGTTTTCACCTTTAACACAATTGGAACAAGTTGCTATGCTATCTTATGCTGCAATTCTACAGAAATAAAGCTTAATATAAGAGATTGCTTGTTTTGTTATTGATGCAACCATTAATCTTTTTACTTTTTATACATCATTTCTCACTCAATACTTACTAAATCCCATGGTTGGTAGGCATGGGCCAGCTCTCCCCCATGGTCAACGAATGGGGTACCGTCACCATGGTCACGTCCTTCACAACGTACAGTGTGATCGGATTGTGCATTGATGGGGGCTTGTAGAGATGTGTCTATGGGATGGGGGTGGAGACGAGGTCTCCATTCATACCTTCCGTTTCAATTTTCATTACTCTAAAATTTTCTATTTATTTTTGTACTATTGGTAGGGGATTCTCCGTGAAGATCGTCCTCATCTTCATTTAGCTAAAGAAAAATCTCTCATTTCCTCTTTCATTTTTCCATTTCAATATAAAGATGGTTTCCGCTAATTAAATAAACGTCCAGTTTTAGAGCTCCATTTTAAATGAATGATGTAGTGAAAGTTCATCATTTAAGAAATTAAGAAAGAGTATAAATTAATAGGTTAAATTAAATAAGTTTAAAAAATAGTCCTAAACTTTTATAAATTTTAATTAATACAACTTTGAACCATAAAAACGTGAGTATTTTGTTTAAAAAATATTCTTAAATTTTTTTAAAAAAATCGAGTAGTAACTTTTAACTTTTTAAAAATACAAAAAATACCCTTATTATTAATACTAGGTTTAAAATATACTCATGAAATTAAAAAAAAAAATTTAATTATTTATAGTCGGTAAATAAGTCATAAATTATCTCCAAACTTTTTAACGTTGATTTTCAAAGTATATGAGTATTTTTTTTTTTCTAAAAAATTAATTAATTAAGACGTGCTTGGGTTTAAGAAGACAATACTTTCTAACTATGTGTTTGGGGTGGAACAGGACAATATTTAGTAAAAGTGGACTTAGAATTGTTCCAATTTTTGTTCTTACCATAAACACGAAGCAAGCATGAAAATGAAGCAAGTATGAAAAGAATCTACTGAGGATGATGAAAGAACATTTCTGTCTGTATATGAATTTATGTCCACAAGATCCTCGATTTAATTAATTATAGTATCATGAAATGGACAATGCTGGCATTCAATTTATTTAATATTGATGTATGCATATAGCAACTCAACCTTAGTTTTTTATGTTCTCCTTCATACAATTTTCTTTTAAAAGGGCCCCCAACTCCAACCCATATTCATCACGCACCCATCTTAGTTTGTCTCTATCTTGTCGTGAACATGGATTTGACATCATGTCTCCAACTGATGTTCATACTTGTCGCCGCCATAGCACCCCACGCCATCATGGCGCGCCATCTTCACACCCACAAGTTGTCCTCGTCTATATTTCCCCAACATCTCGTAGGAAGTGGGAAGGGCCACAACATAGAAGGAATCCACAACGTCAGAGCCTTCCTCCAACGTTATGGTTACTTGAGCACAAATGTGGAGACCAAAGGCAACGTCTTTGATGACAACTTGGAGTTTGCCATTAAATCATACCAAAAATTCTTCAACCTCAACGTGAGTGGCATTTTGGATGCGGAGACTTTGGAGCTAATGTCGCAGCCTCGATGTGGAGTTCCCGATGTGTTCATCAACGAGACGAGCGGAGATAGGAACGGGGACGGGGATCACCCCATAGGACTTCATTACGCATTTATCAATGATTTGAAACCGAAATGGGGGGCGTCGAAATACAATCTGAAATACGCATTTGTTGGGAGTTTTCCAAAACAGTACAAGGCTACAGTGGTTGGAGCCATGCACAGTTGGAGTTCAAAAAGTGGATTTAAATTCACAAAAGGTAGTGCGAATAAGGCAGATGTTAAAATAAGCTTTGAAGTAGGAGACCATGGAGATGGGCATCCTTTCAAGGAGGGAAGTGGAGAATTGGGGCATGCTTTTGCGCCTGAAGATGGGAGACTTCACTTCAATGCGCGGGAGGCTTGGGCGGATGGAGCTTATCCTGATAAGTTCGATGTGGGGAGTGTGGCATTGCATGAGCTTGGACATATTCTTGGGCTGGGCCACAGCAGCTTTAGAAACGCTGTCATGTGGCCATCTATTGGTCCTAATTTTGTGATGGGCCTAAACGACGATGATGTTAATGGACTCTTGGCTTTGTATAATGGATTTAGGGAAAAATAGCACAACACTGTGGAGATTCATTAGTTTATTGTGTTAACTTTAACACAATTGGAACAATTGGAACAAGCTGCTATGCTATCTTATGTTGTAATTCTCTCGAAATAAATAAGCTTAACAAGAGATTGCTCATTTTGTTATTGATGCAAACATTTGTCTTTTTTTTTTTTCTTTTTTTAATCTCGTACTCAATGCTTATCAACATTTCTCTTCTTTATACTTAGTTTGGACATGTCGTCCCGTGGTTCTTAGGCGTGGGCCAGCTCTCCCCTACGGCCAACGAATGGGATACCATCACCATGGTCATGTCCTTCAAAACCTGTAATGTGATTGGATCGTGCATTGATGAAGGCTTGTAGGGATGTCCATGGGGTGGAGACAAGTTTTCCATTCTTGCCTCCTATTTTAATTCTCATTACTCTCAAATTTTCTATTTATTTTTATAGTATTAGTGGGGATTCTTCGTGAAGATCAGGTTTCTGTCAGAGATTGGTAGAGATTTAGTGGGGTCAGAGATTAGAATAAAGATGGGGACAAAAAATCTTTGTCCCCCTCCTCGTCTTCATTTAGCTAATAGAAAGAAACATCTCTTTTTCCTCCTTCATTTCCTATTTCAACATGAATTTTCCACTCTGTTTAAGATGGATCCATCTGAAGTCCATGGTTTGAAAGCTAGAACTACCCGCTCCATTTTATAATGAATGATATAAATTAATTTATTTGTGAAAGTTCATCCTTTAGGAATTTGAGAAACAGTATAAATTAATAAGCTAAATTAAATAAGTCAAAAAAAAAAAAATTCTAAACTTTCATCAAATTTAATAATACTTCTAAGCTTTGAATGAATGCGTGATTATTTTGTTTAAAAAATACTTTTGGACTTTAAAAAAATTTCAATAATGTCCTCCAACTTTCTTAAAAGTACAAAAATACTCTTATTATTAGAGTATTTTTAAATACTCATGAAATTTTAAAAGTAACATGAGTACACTTTTTTCCTTAAAAATTCAAAATTATCTCTGAACATCAATTTTTTATTGATCTATCTACACCTCATAAATTATCTCCGAACTTTTTAATGTTCGAGTATTAAAAAAAAAAAATTGTAATACTCTCCTATAAGCCTTTAAAAAATAAAAAATAGATAAATAAATAAATAAATAAAGAGAAAAGAGAAAGATATATATATATATATATATATATATATATATATATATATATATATATATATATATATATCATTCAAGATGAATTGGGTAAAAAAGAGTTATTTTATTTCATTATTTGAGCTTGGATTGTTTATTCTATGACATTAGTAGTCGTAATCAGAATCCATATAGAGCTTTAATTCCATTGATATCATCAGCTTGCAGTTCTTTCTTGACCGTTCCAGAACTAATGGATGGGTACATAATGGCCTGTACAACATTGCTGTGTCCAAGCCCAAGGATGTGCCCCATCTCATGCACCGCCACACTTTCCAAGTCAAATGCATTAGGAGCAGCGCCAATGACATAACTGTCATCCGCGTCGAAGTGAAGCCTACCGTCCGTCGGTGCAAAGGCATGGGCCAGCGTGCCCCCCGGACCATCAAACGGGTATCCATCTCCATGGCTCAGTCTCGCAAAGGTTATTGTGATGTCTGCAGGGGCAGAGCTGGGGACCTCTGTAAATGTGAATTGGGTCACTGCCGCCCACCTGCCGCAAGCGCTAGCCACAGGGGGCTTCCCATTAGTTGGGAAGCCCGTAAGGAATTTATAGGTGAGATTGCGTTTGGAAGGAGGCCATCTGGGGCTGCCTTGGAAGAACGAGTAGCGAGAAACCTTGTGGAATTTGATACGATGTTGGGTTTTGTTGTAACTCTCTTCAGCCCAACATCCTTCTGAACCAGGGAACAACGACAACACCACAAGGACAACCCCCAAAAACAACGTTGTTTTAAAAGCTTTCGAGGATGCCATTGTTATATGCAACATACTACACAATTTCCACCCTATTTATACCCAACAAACAATGTTCTACTTTCACGTCTCTCTTGGTTATTTTAATACGCATTTTTAATGCCATTAATTACTTATGTAAATATATTTAGCATTCCAAGGTTTAAAAATGAATGTTTTTACCATGCTTGATTTTTTTAGAGGATATTTTCTCCATAAAAGTCAACTCTTTTTATTACGTGTTCATCGTCGTTATTTTATGAATATATGTCATGTTTGGAAAATTTAAAAATATTTAATTATATTATTTCTTTGAAATTTACGAAAATTTTCGAATGAATGGGTTTGAAGTTCGTACCAAAGAAAAGTAAATTTTTTAGAAGAAAAAAAAAAGTAATATTGATAATTTGGTATTAAAAAATTTATAGGCTAATTGTGTTTAGCATAGTGTTTATAGTTTTTAATGAGAGAGTTGAAAAATTAATGAAAGAGGAAGTTCAAAGAGTTTTTTTTTTTTTTTTTTTTTTTTATCATTCCACCATTTTAGACCAATATTAATTTTTTATAATTCTATTTAAAATATTTTCTATAATTGAATCTCACTAATTTTATAATTAAAAAAAAAAGTGACAAAAGGAACTCGATGTTATTTTTGCCACTACAGGTGGTCGAAGGTTTTTTAGAACGAGTCACGAGTGTTTAGACTAGAATCCAGTCATAAAACCAAATCATGTGATACAAATGATTGAGATATGCTCAGCAAAGTTAAAAGATAATTAGTGGTTGAAATAAAACACGTTTAACCATGTAGTTTCTATTATTGAGCCACCAAAATGGAGAGTGCATGCTGTTAGTATAGGTAATGACTTCATTTTCTTTCGCTTTTTTTAATCATCTTATCTTGAGAATGGTTCTGATTCGAATGTAATCTCGATTCATTCATGTGATGTTCATTGGCCCAGATTATTAGTATAATTAAAGAATGTTTAAATAGATAATTTCATTCCTCCAAAAATTAAAAAAAAAATGATAATTTCCTTGATTTTTTATGTGAGTTTTTTATTCTCAGTCCTCCTTTCATTAATATATGTTGTGCATTAAATAATTAATTTGAGATTAAATTGGGTATTAAAACTACAGGCATAGCGCATGGTCCAAACTAGTCTGTTTTTTTTTTTTTTTTTTAAATTATATTATGATAACAAAAGCTTTAAAAATAAATAAATAAATAACAACCAATGAAATACCTGTCTTCTCTCTACGTGACTATTGGGCCCCTCCCTCGGAAACGAGAAGGATAAGGGACTTGGTCATATATCTAAGACTTTGAGGAACGAAATCGGTCACTTTGGTTAGCCATTGACCCATCATAGGTGCATGCAATAGGATCGACCTGTGGCCCAAGTGGTTAGGATGTTTTCAAATGCTTCTACTCCTTTTGTTCTATGAATCCTGACTGATTCCGAATGCTTCTACTCCTTTGATTCTAGGAATCCCGACTGACTCCGCTATGCAATAAGAAACCCGAAAAAAAAAAATCAAACAAAAAATTAATATAAGATTAAAAGTCAAACCTTTTAAATGGGATTCTAAGAATTAATAACTATAGGCTAATCTAGCGGTCAATGAAGCATGTAAAATGTAACTTTGATGAATAAGCTTTTAATTCTATGGTGATTTCTTAAGCAGAAAATTAGAACACGAATGGTAAATCTCAAGCTTAATATAAGTCATTCATTATATTATTTTATTTTATTTTATTTTATTATAACGGATTATGAAGCAAAAAAGGGTGAATAAGTTTTTATCTTTTTTGAAAGAGTTTTTGAGGACGATGACTAGTTTTAAGTGGGGGAGAATGTCACAACCATATTAAGATAAAGAAAAAAAAAAAAAAAAAAACTCTCACATGTTCTTTTGTAACCCCACACTTCAATAAAAGTCAATTGTCGACCCTCATGTGGCCCGCATTGTGTGAAGGTCACAACCTACCATGTTCTTAGTATGGTTGTGATGTTAAACACGTAACTCCTTGCCTTATAGGGTTTTAATCGTCTAATTTCTAACAATTGACTTTTATTGAAGTGTGGGGTTACAAGTTTTCGTGAACCTTATTTTACTATTGATATAGTAATACTAATGTGACACCCGAGTAAACGATGGATATATGAATGGACCAAGACTACATCTAAATGAGAACGATCCGGAAGATAAGATAATTAGGAAAAACTTAAAAGAATTGAAAGTCACTCCTTATACTAATAAGTGAGTTCTCGATTTTTTTTACTCTATATTATCAGGTAGAAGTGAACGGGTAGGAGATAAGAGTTTTTTTTTTTTTCTTTCTTTCTAAAATTTAAATAAAGATTGGGTTGAAAATAAAAGATTTCTAAGTATATTTTAACCCTAAAATATAAACCCAACCCATTAAATGACAAAAAAAAAAAAAAAGAGACGGTAACATCGAAGTCCATTGCTAGTAAATATTATATGTTTTGGCTTGTTATGTGTAGTTGTTAGACTCACGGTTTTAACACGGTCTTCTATGGAGAGGTTTTCAGACCCTTAAAAAGAATGTTTAGTTCTTCTCTCCAACCGATGTGAGATTTCACAATTCCCATTTTCGGGACCAGCGTTTTTGCTATCATTCGTTTTTCTCTCCAATCAATGTAGAATCTCACATAAACTACTTATCGAGCGTGTATTATTATTGCTGTTTTAGTGATGATAGGAAGCCTAAGCCATCACATAGCGAAAAAGACACATTTTCCTTGGAATTGGCTATAGTCAGCACCAATGGAATCATTCATTGAATATTTGTTGAATGAGGCATCGTTGGAAAGGGATGGTAATGAGCACCAAAAAATGGCAAAAAGTTCCATTGTTTATGGCTTCCAGACACTTGGTTCTTTAGGCTGTGACCCAGCCAAGGGTATACCATATTGCCTGTATGCGTCGTGGTGGGTCGAGGGTCATTTTCCGCAACCCCTGGTCCAGTGCTCTACCTTCATCAACCCCTGGTCCAGTGCTCTACCTTCATCAAACTGACAAAATCAAAAATAAAATTTCGAGAATTTTTGTTTAAAATGATATAGAATCATGTCTTTATCTTTACTTAATCATGTCAATAATGACTCAGGTGTCAGATTCGGATGGTATGATCATTTTTTCCCCTATTTAAGCATATCAATAGACGTGGCTAATATCTTTCATAGCAATGGCCTTCATAGCTCTCCAATTCTTCTCCTTCATCCTTCTACTCTCCTTCTTCCCTCATTTAAACATCTCATCTCCGTTGATTTTGAATCATAATTCCCACGGCATGAATTCATCTTTCATGTTGTTTCTAAAAGTACCTTCAACGCTTTGGTTACATTACCAATGTCCAAAAATACTCCAACGCCATGGATCATGATGACATCTTTGATAAAGCAGCTGATATGAACATAAGCTTTGAAAAAGAAGAGCATGGAGATATTGATCCGTTTGATGGTGCGGGAAAAATTTTGGCCCATGCTTTTCCACCCACGGATGGGAGACTTCACTTTGACGCCGATGAGAGTTGGTCTGTGGGAGGTGTTGAGGGTTATTTCGATGTGGGAACTGTGGCGTTGCATGAGATTGGACACCTTCTGGGGCTTCAACATAGCTCCATTCAAGGGGCTATTATGTTCCCAACCATACCGGAGGGAGATACCAAGGGTTTGCATGCCGACGATATTGCTGGAATTAAGGCCTTATATGGAATTTGATACAAATTTCTCTGTTTCCTTGTGTTTTCAATTTGTTGTTCTTGGTTGTTTGTTGTGATGCCTCTTTATTTCTCCTTGCATTTTCGATTTCTTTGTCTTTGTGTTCATCTAGCATTTTCTGTCTCTTTGTTCTTTGTATTCGTCTTGATTGAATGTGTGCTGTGTTGTGCGATCCTGACAAAAGATAATATATTTTCTGTGTAACGTCCTATTTTTACTCTTACAATAGAATTGTTACTACGAGCACATCATGAAAACAGCAAAGCCATGGATTTTAAACCTTCATAATAAAATCTTTAAAACAAAAAAAAAAGTAGAAAATAAATCAGGTCAAATTTTAATAAAATAAAGGAAAAATAAAAGTATGCACTTAACTAACCTAAGACTAATAAACCGACATGATATTATCCACTTTGAGCGTAAGTTTTTTCATGACTATATATTTTGTTTTCTCAAAATGGCCCAAATCAATAAAGATATATTCTTTAAAACATATGATCATCTCCTTAATTAGCCAATATTGAACTCCTCTCCCAACAATCCTCAACATTATTATGTTCGCAGATAGAGATGTTTCGTATAATTTTAAAATAGATTTTTATTTATTTCACAATGGTTGAATACAATTACATTATACATAAGTGTAATTAATGAATCAAACTTTATATAGAGCCCTAATCCCAGCTATGTCATCCCCATGCAAACCCTTAGTAACTCCCTCCGATATGCTTGGGAACATAATAGCGTTTTCAATGGAGCTATGTTGAAGCCCTAGAACGTGCCCAATCTCATGCAACGCAATAGTCTCCACATCAAAATAACCATCAACAGCTCCCACAGACCAAGCCTCATCGCCATCAAAGTGAAGCCTGCCGTCCGTGGGCGCATAAGCATGCGCCAGAATCCCCCCCACACCATCAAACGGCACATCATCTCCATGGTCTCCTATTTCAAAGCTTATTTTGATATCAGCTTTTGTATGGTCAAAAACACGTGAAAATGTGAAGTGGGTATTGAAAGCCCACTTGGAAAAAGCCCTCGACACTGCCATCATTGCCTCAAAGGGATACCCTGGAAGAAATGCATAGGTCAAGTGGAACTTTGAAGGCGGCCATTTGAGGTTCCCTTCAAAGAAAGCAAAGTGAGACACTAAGTGAAAATGAGCATGCATTTTTGGCTTCCTTTCCCTTCCCGATCTCATCCAAGTTGTGCCATTTATAACATCTTCAACCCCACATCGTGGCTTCCCCATTTGAGCTAATGTGTTGGCGTCCAAAATTCCAGAGGCAACAAGATTGAAGTTTTTTTGGTACGTTTTAAGGGCGGATTCCAAGGCATTATCAAAGGTGTCATCATGATCCATGGCGTTGGATTGTTTTTGGACATTGGTAATGTAACCAAAGCGTTGAAGGTACTTTTTTATCCGATGAATGCCTTGGGCTGTGTCACCCAAACGACATCCTTGGAGATTGTTGAGAAACAACAAGGAGGACGAGTTCGTGGCGTGGGAATTATGATTCAAAATGATCGGAGATGAGCCCACAGCTTCCGATTCTGAGTGGCATTGGACCGACACGATGTCGAAATGAGGGAAGAAGGAAGGGAGGAGAAGGGTGAAAGCGAGGAGTTGAAGGGGTTTGGAAGCCATTGGTGCATAATAGATGAGATTGTGGAGCCAATTTATAGAAAATGAATAGCAAGGAGGAAGATGATGTGGTAACGTGTGGTGGATTGATATGAGTTAGGCCAATTTTGGTTTGTTTATTTTATTTTATTTTCGTATAATGTGGGAAGTCTTATGCCGTTACGTGTAGGTATGAAGTTAAGTCAAAATCAAAGAGGAAGCTTATGAGATTTTGGATTTGCTTATTTTCTTTGATCTATTCTATTTATCACTAATTTCACATGTTAAATAATTTGGAAATTTTTCTAGAATTAGTTTTTTCAATTCAATAACACATTAAATGAACAGAGCCTAACCTAATTCAATTATAAGTACTTTGGTTGGGTTTGCTGAGTTATCAAATATTTATATTTAATAAAGTAAAATGTGAATTCGTAAAATATATAATAATAGTAATATGTTTATTGAATTCATGTGGAGAATTCATGGAGAATTCATGTTCAAATCGGGAATCAAGTAAAAAGAAAGAGATATTTTTTTCTATTAGCTAAATGAGAACGAGGACCGGGACAAGGATTCTCTATCCCCATCTTTGTCCCCACCTCCGACCCCCCTAAATCTCTACCAATCCCTGACCGGAAACTCAATCTTCATTGATTCTGCAAAAATAAATTCAAAATTTTGCGGTAATGAAAATTAAAATACGAGATAGGGACATGGACTCCCTGTCCTTCCCCTCCCCATCTCATAGACATCTCTACATGTCCCTATCAATACACGATCGGATCTCACAATAAGTTTTGAGGGACATGACCATGGTGATGGTACCTCGTTTGTCGGCTCCTAGGAGAGAGCTGATCCATGCCTACGAAGCACCGGACGACATGTCCAAACTAAGTATAAACAAGAGAAACGTTGATGAATATTGAGTAGGAAATGAGGTATAAAAAGTAAAAAAAAAAAACAATATTTGCATCAATAACAAAATGGACAATCTCTTCAACAAGATAAGCATAATATTTCCAATATCCCATAACTAATAAGCTTATTTATTTGGGGAGAATTACAACATAAGTTAGCATAGCAGATTGTTCCAATTGTGTTAAAAGCTAACACAAGGAATAAACGAATCTTCAAACTGTAGTGCTAGGCTTCCTCAAATCCATTGTACAAAGCCATGATTCCATTAACATCGTCGTTGTCTAGGCCCGTCACAAAATTAGGAGGTGTTATTGGCCACATCACAGCGTATCTAAAGGCGCTGTGGCCCAGCCCAAGAACATGTCCAAGCTCATGCAATGCCACAGTCCCCACATCATACTTATCAGGATAAGCTCCATCCGCCCAAGCCTCCCGCGCATTGTAGTGAAGTCTCCCATCTTCAGGCGCAAAAGCATGCGCCAATACTCCACTTCCCTCCTCGAAAGGATACCCATCTCCATGGTCTCCTACTTCGAAGCTTATTTTAACATCTGTGTTGTCCGCACTACCTTCTGTAAATGTAAATCCAGTGACTGAACTCCAAGTGTTTGTGGCTTCACGCACTGTAGCCTTGTACTGTTCTGGAAAATTCCCAACAAATGCGTATTTTAGATTGTATTTGGACGCCCGCCATTTCGGTTTCCACTCATGGAAAAATGTGTAATCAAGTCCTATGGAATGATCCCAGTCCCTGTCCCTGTCTCCGCTCGTCTCGTTGATGAACACGTCGGGAACTCCACATCGAGGCTGCGACATTAGGTGCAAAGTCTCCGCATCCAAAATGCCACTCACGTTGAGGTTGAAGAATTTTTGGTATGATTTAAGGGCGAATTCCAAGTTGTCATCAAAGGCGTTGCCTTTGGTCTCCACATTTGTGCTCAAGTAACCATAACGTTGGAGGAAAGCTCTGACGTTGTGGATTCCTTCTATGTTGTGGCCCTTCCCACTTCCTACGAGATGTTGGGGAAATATAGACGAGGACAACTTGTGGGTGTGAAGATGGCGCGCCATGATGGCGTGAGGTGCTATGGCGGCGACAAGTATGAACATCAGTTGGAGACATGATGTCAAATCCATGTTCACGACAAGATAGAGACAAATTAAGATGGGCGTGTGATTATGGGTTGGAGTTGGGGGCGCTTTTGAAAGAAAATTGCATGAAGGAGAAAAACAAAGCTAAGGTTGAGTTACTATATGTGTACATCAAAATTAAATAATTTGAAAGCTCGGTATTGTCTTGAGATTCTATGTTCCATAAGATTTCGTGATACTATAATTATGGCAAAGATCTTGTAGACATAAATTTATAGAGAGAGAAAAGTTGTTTCATCTTTAATGGAATTTTTTTATGCTCATTTTGGTATGATATCAGTATTTTTTTTTTTTTTGGGCATGGTGAGAACAAAAATTATAGTAGCCCAAGCCCACTCTAGTAAATATGGTCTTCTCTAAACCTCATACTCACCATTAATAGGTATTGTCTTCTTAAACTCAGATCCACCTCTAGTAAATATTGTCATTTTTTTTACCCTAAACCTACCGCTAGTAGATATTGTCTTCTTTGAGTTTTCTTTTATAGACTTTCTCTCAAAGTTTTTAAAACATGTCTATTAGAGAGAAATTTTCACACCCTTATAAAAATGTTTCGTTCCCGTCTTCAACCGACATGGGATCTCATAATTCACCCCTTCAAGATCAGCGTCTTAGCTGATACTCGTTTCTCTCTCCAATTGATGTGAGATCTCACATTTCCGTTGAAATTTTTTTAGAATTAACCAAATTATTATGATTGTAATTGTTTCAATCCAAACAACACTTCGTCAAATAATTAACCTAACCTAATCCAATCACAATTTTTTTTAAAACTCAAACGGGCTCGATTCGATTTCGGTTGGGTTGGGTTGGATTGGGTTCATTTTTCTAAACCCGAACTGACTCGGTTCGATTTCGGGTTCATGGGATAAAACTCTCGAGTTGACCCAAGCCAAATAAAAATATATATAATATATTAAGAAGTTAACCAGTAGGTTTGCGAGAGTGGTAATTCATTCTAACCTCAACTACGTAGTATGAGTGACAAATTTTTTAATTATTTTAGAACAAGCTAGATACAAAATTGGATTGATAGAAAATTAGTAATGTTTTTATTATTTTTTATTTTATTTTTGTTATATATATAGATATTTAAACTAATTATTTTTATTATTTTTTTTAAATTCATGATCTATCTTATATTTTTCTTGCTCCATCTAATTCTCAACCTATTTTAGCTGTTTTTAGTTTTATAACAAGGTTGAACTAGATTAATAGGTTACTATTTTTGCTATTGGTTCTTGAATTTTTTTTGTGTGAATAATAATTGATTGATGTGTGAACTTTTAATTATCTTTTGTCTAAGATTGTATCCCAATAATCATAAATTGTGGATAAATATATATATATTTTTTTAACATTCAGACAACCCAACCCGAAAATAAAGGATTGGGTTGTGAAAATTTTCGGGTTGGGTTGAGTAAAAAAAAAATCCCTCAACCCGGACCATGTACACCCTAGTTATTATGATTGAGCCACTAAAATAAAATGTGCACCTAATTGGTATCGGTAGAAACTTTAATTTTTTTAAACTTTTCTTAATCAACCTATCCTCAACATAGCTTTCACTGGGACGTAGTCTCAATTCATTCATATATATCTCCTTTACTTGAATGTCTCAATGAACTATTTTATATATTTTTTTTTCAAATGAACTTATTAAATGAAATCAAAATGAACAATCTCTTCAATAAGATGAGCATAATATTTCCAATGTCCCATTCTTTATTATTAGATGAACACGACTCTCCACAATGGTATGATATTGTCCACTTTAAGCATAAACTCTCATGGTTTTGCTTTGGGTTTCCCCGAAAGGCCTAGTACCAATGGAGAGAGTATTCCTTGATCATAAACCCATGATCATTTCCTAAAATAGGGGACGTGGGAGTTTCATCATCCTATCCCTCATAATTATTGAGCTTTATTTCTGTAGAATTACAAAATGAGATAGCATAGCAGCTTCTTCCAATTGTGTTAAAAGCTAACACAAGGAACAAACGAATCTTCAAACTGTTGTGCTAGGCATCCGCAAACCCATTATACAAAGCCATGATTCCATTAACATCGTCGTTGTCTAGGCCCGTCACAAAATTAGGAGGTGTATGTGGCCACATCACAGCGTATCTAAAGGCGCTGTGGCCCAGCCCAAGAACATGTCCAAGCTCATGCAACGCCACAGTCCCCACATCATATTTATAAGGATAAGCTCCATCCGCCCAAGCATGCCGCGTATTGAAGTGGAGTCTCCCATCTTCAGGCGCAAAAGCATGCGCCAATACTCCACTTCCCTCCACGAAAGGATACCCATCTCCATGATCTCCTACTTCGAAGCTTATTTTAACATCTGTGTTGTCCACACTACCTTCTGTGAATGTAAATCCAGTGACTGAACTCCAAGTGTTTGTGGCTTCACGCACTGTAGCCTTGTACTGTTCTGGAAAATTCCCAACAAATGCGTATTTCAGATTGTATTTGGACGCCCGCCATTTCGGTTTCGACTCACGGAAAAATGTGTAATCAATTCCTATGGAGTGATCCCAGTCCACGTCTCCGCCCCCACCCGTCTCGTTGCTAAACACGTCGGGAACTCCACATCGAGGCTGCGACATTAGCTCCAAAGTCTCCACATCCAAAATGCCACTCACGTTGAGGTTGAAGAATTTTTGGTATGATTTAAGGGCGAATTCCAAGTTGTCATCAAAGGCGTTGCCTTTGGTATCCACATTTGTGCTCAAGTAACCATAACGTTGGAGGAAAGCTCTGACGTTGTGGATTCCTTCCATGTTGTGGCCCTTCCCACTTCCTACAAGATGTTGGGGAAATATAGATGAAGAAAACTTGTGGGTGTGAAGATGGCGCGCCATGATGGCGTGAGGTGCTATGGCGGCGACAAGTATGAACATCAGTTGGAGACATGATTTCAAATCCATGTTCACGACAAGATAGAGACAAACTAAGATGGGTGTGTGATGAATATGGGTTGGAGTTTTGGGCCCTTTTAAAAGAAAATTGCATGAAGGAGAAAAACAAAACTAAGGTTGAGTTGCTATATGCATACATCAAAATTAAATAATTGCCAGGCATTGTCATGTTGGATGATTTCATGATATATAATTAAGACAGATAATGGATATAATTTATACTCATTTTAGTATGATATCGTTATGTATGGTGAGAACAAAAACTGTAACCGGCTAAGCCCAAACTCAAGTCCAAGTTCAAGCAAATATGGTTCTTTTTGGACCCAAGCGCGCGAGATATTATTCTTTTTGGACTCTAAGTCCACCCTCACCGCTAGCAAATATTGTTTTTTTCAAACCATAAGTTCATACCTACCTAATATTATCTTCTTTGTATTTTTTCCTTCGGGACTTCTTCTCAAATTTTTTGAAACGCTCTACTAGTAGAAGTTTTCACACCCTCATAAAAAAAATGTTTTGTTCCCCTCTTCAATCAATGTGAGATCTTACAATCCACTCTACTTCGAGGTTAGCGTCGTTGCTGGCACTTATTCTTCTCTCCAATTAATGTGAGATCTCACGGTCGAGTTGAATTTTTTTTAGAACTAACCAAATTATTCGGATTGTAATTGTTTCCATCCAAACAATACTGATGAAATAATGAACCCAACCTAATCCAATCGTAATTTTTTTTCTCTCTCAAAATAATTACCATTGAAAGTATCAAAATGTTTTTTTTTTTTTTTTTTTTTGGTTTATTTGGCAGAGGTGTGTCCTCCTCCCCGCCCACAGACCACTAGGGTTTGCAAAAGTTGAGTTACTACTCACTGGCCTTAGCCTTACTAATGAAGTACGGGAAGATGTGTCCTAAATTTACAGGACTCATTTGAGTTGAGCGTGACAGACATGTTTCTTGGACTACTCCATCGTAGGACACACCACTAAATAATGTCTCCATACATCTTTTCAGGGCTCTCTCAAAAATGGGAACTTCTCCCCTCTCCATAGGTTAGCTTCGTAAATTCTTAACAAAAAAAAAAAAAAAAAAAAAANTTTTAAGAGTGAATAAGACTCATTCCAATATACTTTGTTCTTATTTACATGCATCTCAAGAAAACTTTTAGGAGGTTACCTATCTCAAGTCCACCGTTAGTAAATATTGTCCGTTTTAACCCTACTCCAACTAATGCCTCACATGGTCCGGCTCTAAAGAGTTCAAGCCTATTGTCAGCAAATATTGTCTGTTACGTATCGCCGTCAGCTTCACTATTTTAAAACGAGTCTGCTAAGGAAAGATTTCCACACCCTTATAAAAAACATTTCATTCTTTTTCTAACCGATGTGAAATCTCACAATCCACCCCCTTTGAAGCCCAACATTCTCGCTAACACACATTCCCACCTCTAATCGACGTAGGATCTCACGAAATTGCACTAAATAAAACATGTTTAACCACAAAGTTCCTATGATTGAACCACTAAAATGAAATATGCACCTAATTGGTATTGGTAGTAACTTTAAATTTTTTTAAGCTTTTTTTTAGTCAACGTAACCTTAAAATAGCTTTCATTTCTTAATTCATTCACCTACGTCTCATTTATTAGTGTCACACTCAATGAACTATTTTATATATTTTTTTCAAATGAATTTATTAAATAAAATCAAAAGTTTAGGCATTTATTATTATTTTTAAATATTAAGAATTTATTGCAAAATAATAATATATAAATGGACCAAAATTACATCGGATAACCAAATTCTTGAACTTTAATTTGAATCTCGAGCATCAAATATTAACACAAAAATAAAAAGTATGTTACTTGGGAAAAAAAAACATATGTGAAATGTATGTCATGTCAGTCATTGCTTTGAAAGTAAACAAAGAAAAAAAGTTATTTTGAAGCCATAAAGAGAAACATGTGAATAATGGCATTGTCTTTCATGAAAGGTTTTCCACTGTCTCCCTTAAATGATAACTTCTAGAGCGTTGGACCTACATGTCCACCATCTTTCCCACGCCCCCTCCTAAACTTTGAATATTATGATACACTATTTAAAATTAATCATTCAAATTTTGAATCCGAACAAAATACATCATAGAGTTTTTTCTAAGATTTTTGCTAGACTATGAACGTCGTGAGATAGTTTGGTCCACAGAGATCTTAGATAGCCTTCCCTTAATCGAATCTCAAATCATTCTCTCCGGCCCACGAACAAAAAAATATAGTATTTATTACTTATGAGCTCACGTCCTTCTCCTAACCCATACTTCAAAGATTGTTGTTATATAAAGCTTTAATGCCTGCAATATCATCGGCATGCAAACCCTTGGAATCTCCTTCCGGGACTGATGGCCACATGATAGCCCCTTCAATGGAGCTGTGTTGAAGCCCAAGAAGATGTCCGATCTCATGCAATGCCACCGTCTCCAAATCGAATGAACCCGAAACCACCCCAGCCGCCCAAGACTCGTCCGCGTCGAGATGAAACCGACCATCCGGCGGCGAAAACGCATGGGCTATCACTCCTCCAACGCCGTCGAATGGATAGCCATCTCCATGATCTCCAGTTTCAAATCCTATTTTGATGTCAGCAGTTTGGTTGCTCAAAGCTTGTGAGAAGGTGAAGTGAGAATTCGCCGCCCATGTCGCAAAAGCTCGAGCAATCGGACTTGCAGTTTCCGGTGGAGTTTCGGGGAGGAACCCTAGTAAGAATAATTTATTAGTTGAGTTCTAAGTTGATTATGAGATAGTGAAAGATTTAAGTTTACCATAAATGAGGTGAGATTTTGAAGCAGGCCATTTAGGGTTTCCTTCAAAAAATGCAAAGTGAGAAACTGTATGAAAAAGGCCTCTTCCATGTCCATGTTGATATCTTTTCTTGCTTGATCTCATCCAAGTATTTCCATGGATGATATCGGCAACCCCGCATCGAGGCTTCGACATTTGAGCTAGCGTCACGGCATCTAGAGCTCCGGTGACTTTGAGATTGAAATTTTTTTGGTACGTTTTAACGGCCGACTCTAACGATTCGTCGAAGTCATTGTCAATTGTTTCGGAATGAATTTGAACATCGTTCAAGTAGCCGAAATGTCGAAGGTATTTCTTCAGCTGATGGATGCCTTCCAGTTTGTCACCTTTCTGGGATCCATGAAGGCGATTCAGAAACATCAATTGTGATGGCGGTTTTGTGTGGGAATGCACAGAGTTTGGTGGAGAAGATGATGTTAAAGGGAAGAGGGTAAGAAGGAGAAGAGTGAAAGTGAAGAATGATAAACCTTCTAACGCCATATCTCACTTCTCTTCAAACTAGGTTGGGTGTAATGGTTATTACAAGTTTGGTGGTGGATGAAGAAAAGTTGTGGCCTTATTTATACTTTTTCAACAAAGGAAGAGACTGTGGGACTCATGGAAGAGAAGACATTATGATTACAGAAGAGTGTGAAAACTTCTCTCTAGTAGACGCGTTTTAAAATCGTGATGTTGATAACCATACGTAACGGGTCAAAGCAGACAATATGGTGAGTTTGGGCGGTTACAATGGTATCAGAGCCAGACATCAAACGGTGTTACAGGGAGGATGTTGGGCCTCCCAGGAGGTGGATTGTGACATACCACATCGATCTTTATCGAATTTGAATATCATAATAGTGAATATAGTCATGATTCAACAAGTTAGGTCTACTTACTTTTTATTTTTTATTTTCTTGAATCTTCATAATTGATTGGAATAATAGAAAATAACAATATTTTGGAATTTAAGGAGACCGACTTATAATGATTGATTACTTAAAATTGAATCTATCGAGATAATAGAATTAGAAGGGCTTGAAAACCTCTCCCTAACCAGGCATTTGAAAATTGTTAGGCTGATAACGATACGTAACGAGTCAAAGTGGATAATATCTGCTAACGGTCAAATTTGAATGAAATACTAATTATCATCCTAAACGTTAATAATTAAACCATGTTCCAAGAGATGCAGGAGGTGTCAAATTCAGATTCTAAATCTTAATTTAAATCTTAAACCGTTACATATATTTGAAAGACTAAATAGACGTTGAGGAGCGGAAATGTATAAGTTATCCATGGAGAAAAAAAAAAGAGGTTGGAGGGTACGTGTAGTATTGTGTTTGAAGAAAACAAGTGTTGGAAGAAAAGGGTTAGTTAGTTAATTAATGAAATCAGTGGATAACGAGAAAAGGTGGAGAAAATTGAAATATGAAAGAACAAATGGGGAGAAAGTTAGGCTGGAAATATTGAAGCACCGAAGCCGACAAAGGCTAAGAATTCAAATATGTTGCATAAAACCACGTCAGCTTAATGATCATTTGAGGCTTCAAGGGGTGGGTGTAACAGTAATTAAACGTTTTTTCTCTCTTTTTGTTAGTCCTCTTTTCTTGGACAACCAACAATAACAGCTTCCTTGTCAAACTTTTCAGCTTCATGAACACCGTTGGGATCCAATTTTTTGTGACATGATCATGTTACGTGAAAGATACAACATGGTGACCATGTTACTTACTCTTTACTTCTAAAAGTAAAGGCTATCCGCACAGTCCAACACGAATAATTGTAACATGTTTTGTTTTGTTCTCACACACATATATCATACGAAAGTTCTGGAAGATGCCCCTCATTTTGTTATTTAATATTTCTTCTATAAAAATAGAAAAATCATATCGTATGTAACACATGGTGAGATGAATAAAATGTGAAATGCAAGGTTTGAGTATGGCCCATATTCTAGAAATACATGTGAAAAGAATATGAATGAAATTTGATTATATGAGAAGTATGCATAAAAATTAGATCAAATTTGGTGGAAGAACACATGATGTGGGAAAAATAGAAATATCAAAAAGAGAAAAAAAGGTCTCAAATATATTTGGAAAATAATGAAGTGCTTCCAATTTAGCGGTCTTTATCTTTTGTGGAGAAATTATTTTTAAAAGTCTTCAATACTATGTAAAAGAAAATTTCAAAACTGGAATCATCGAGTATTGTGACATCTCACATCGGTGGGAGAGGAGAACAAATATTTAGGGTATGAAAATCTCTTCCTAATAGACACGTTTTAAAATTGCGAGGCTGGTGATACATAACAGGCTAAAGCTGACAATATCTACCGACAATGGGTTTGAATTGAGTGATAAATTCATTAAATAATTATTAAATATTAAAAATAGATGATGAGAGCAAGGAAAGGTGTTATTGCTACCTATATTATTCTTAATTAATATTTTTTTATTTTAATTAACAAGTTATTTATTGCATTAAAAATTTTAGATTATTAATGTAATTTTGAATATTTTTTATAAATTCAATCATTTGAAAAATTAATATTTGGAGTATCTCTTCTCGAACTCAATTTTTAAAATTTTTAAATCGAGATAAATTTTCATGGACCCAAGAATTGGGCTGTAACGGCTTTTGGGCTCAACCATTGAACTTGAGCTTTAATGGCTTTGGGCCTAACATTTGAATTTAAATTTTATTTTTGTCCAAAATTTCATATCTGAATTTAACAAAATTAAGTATAATTATTTGGGAATTTTCATAATAAAGAAATGTGACATTCTAATCGAGGATTTATCAATTTCAAATTAAATTTGGGATGAGTGTAAATTTATAATTAATTCTAAATTTAATTATTTATAATTTGTGCGATTATTCAAAATTTATATGGATTGAAATACAAATAGTTTAATAAAAAATAACAAACATACAAAAATTGAATGCAGATTGTTAGATTCTACGTCGATTGGCTAGAGAAATAAATGCCAACGAAAACATTGGACTTCAAAAGGGATAGATTGTGAGATCTCTCATCGGTTTGGTAGGAGAATGAAACATTGTTTATAAAAGTAAAAATTTGTCTCTCGCAGACGTGTTTTAAAAATCTTGAGGAAAGTTCGAAAAAAAAAAACAATATCTGGTAGAGGTAGACGCGAGTCTCACATCAATTCTAATACACTTTGGATCCAAATTAAAGAGAAGTCAAGAAGTAGAGCATTGTATAAAGCCTTAATGGCTGCAACGTCGTGGGCATGCAAACCTTTGGTAGTTCCTCCCATGATGGTTGGCCACATAATAACCCCTTCTACTGAGCTGTGGTGAAGGCCCATAAGGTGTCCAATCTCATGCAACGCCACGGTCTCCATATCAAACGAATTAGGAACCGCACCAATAGCCCATGACTCAACGGCATCAAAATGTAAACGTCCATGTGTGGGCGAAAAGGCACGAGCTATGACTCCTCTGCGTCTCCATGTTCACCACTTTCCAAGCTTATTTTGATGTCTGTTTAGAGATAACAGGCCAGAGGTACCAAAAAATTGCACCAAAAGTCTCAAATACGTTGCATACAACAAATGGTTGTAGGGAAGACTTTTGTTTGTGAAAATAAATGGAGAATTTCTTAAGATTAGAGAATGAATTAAAGACAGGGACGAAGTTGGTGTAGGCTTCCTCGTCTCCCCCCACTCGTGGACAATCTATTATTAACAAGAATTTTATCCAATTATGACAAAATTTTGCAATAAAACAAAACAATAGCCACTAATTAGTCAACATGGGACTTCCCTCTCAATAATTCTCTTTCGTGGTATAGAGCCTCCCTTGAGGCCTAAATAGAACAGTATCCCCTTAATCAAGGTTCGATTCCTTTTTCTGGAGCCCTCAAACAAAGTGGATCCCTTAAATAAAGTACACGGTTTGTTCGACACTTGAGTATTCTACTGACATGACTCTAATACCATGTTAAAGAACCACTACCCTCTACAATGACATGATATTATCTGCTCTAAGCATATGCTCTCGTGGTTTTTCTTAGTTTTTTCAAAATGTCTCATATCAATAGATACTATATTTTTCACTTATAAGCCCATAAATATATATATATATATACTAAATGAGTCTTGTTATACATACCTACTTTCTTTAATCTCTCAAGACTCCAACACTAACTAAGAACAGGCTTAAGTGACACAAATGAAATGGAATGGAATGGAGAGAAGAAAATAGGAAAAACTTCACATGATTTACCTAAGGAAGCCCCCCCTCCGCCTCCATTATTAGCATCTCTCAACCAAAGATGACTAAAAACTAGAGATATTCAAACTACATCAATCCCATCTTAATGGGATCTCCTCTGCAAATTGACCAAACTATAATAAGCCCCACTTTCTCCCTTCCCCAACAACGCCGAATGCGTCCCTGTCTCCACCACCGTCCCTTTATCCAACACCGCTATCATATCGCAATTCTGTATCGTACTCAGTCTGTGCGCCACCACCACGCTCGTCCGCCCCACCATCACCCTCTCCAGCGCCTCCTGTACCACCTTCTCCGACTGCCCATCCAGCGCGCTCGTCGCCTCATCCAGCAGCAGCACTGCCGGATTCTTCAATATTGCCCTCGCTATTGCAATCCTCTGTTTTTGCCCCCCTGATAGCTGCAATCCCCTGTCCCCGCACCACGTCTCGTACCCGTCCTTTAACCCCGAGATGAAATCGTGTGCGTTCGATGCCTTTGCTGCTTCGATTATCTCTGTTTCCCCCACCTCCTCGGAAACTCCGTACACGATGTTTTCCCTTATTGTTCCGGCGAATAGTGTCGGCTCTTGGCTTACCAACGCGATGTGTTTTCTTAGCGTTCTCAGATGGTACGATTTTATATCGCGACCGTCGATGCTCACCGTCCCTTTGATCGGGTCGTAGAATCGCTCGATTAACCCGATTATGGTGGATTTCCCCGACCCGCTTTGCCCAACCAACGCCGTCGATTTCCCGGCCTCGAGTACGATCGAAAACCCACGAAATATCATCACTTCCGCTCGAGATGGGTAAGCGAAATCGACGCTATTGATTTCAATTCGGCCGGTTAATTTGTTGGGTTTATACCCTTCTGGGTCGTCCGGTTCAATTTTCGTAAACCGATCCAACACGTCGAAAACCGACCCGACAGCCTCGGACCCTTTGGCGAGATCTGACGTCATACTGCCGGCGTCGGCAATGACGCGACCTGTGCTGATCAGAATCATGAACGTTTCAAACAAAGCTTTGGCAGTGGTTTGGCCTTTAGCGATCAACTTGCCGCCGTACCAGAAATCCAAGGCCCAGGAGCAAGTAGTGAGGCTTTGGGAGCAGCCGAGGCCGATTCCGGCATACCAAGATTGCTTGATGCTTTCTCGTCTGGGGCCTTCTTGTGCGTTCTCGAGCATTTTTAAGATGCGTTCTTGTGAGGAGAAGGCGGTGATGGTTCGGAGATTGGAGACGGCCTCTGCAGCAAGCTTGCTGCTCTGTTCTTGGGCTTTGATGGATTTGTTGGACATGTTCTTAAGAAGGACTCGTCTTGTGTAGAAGCACATTATGACTAAGGGTTGGACTGCGATCATTACAAGTGCTAGCCTCCAGGCGATTACGAGCCCCATCGTGAATGCTATGGTTACTGCTGAGATTGTTTGTACAATTAGTGCCATTCTATCGCCCACCAAGGATCGTACCTGCACAAACAACACAATTTTGTAGTACGAGGATTGGATCGTCATTGATTTGATTTGATAATGAATAATGTGCTTACCACATTGGCATCTTTAGCGAGTCTGGAGCAAATTGTGCCGCTAGAATGCTCATCCTGATCGAACCACCCAATTTCAAAAGTAAGTATTTTAGACAGCATCATCTCTCGAACCCTCTTCGTAAGATATTCCCCCATGTATGCGAAGTTGTAATGTTGTGTAATATTCACCATAAGCGAAAACACCGCCAACCCAACAAAGCTAAGCGCATAAATCCTTGTCTTCTCCTTAATTTCTTCATGACTTGTCAAAAAATACACTGAAACCATCGTGCCCATTGCGTACGCATACAGCGGCTGCACAGCGCCGAAGAGCATCGCTCCCACGCATCCCATGGACGCCTGCTTCCACTCGGGTAGGTTCAGAGCTAGCAGCCTCCGGAAAGAAGGAACCGGGAGTTGGTCTTCTTCTTTTTTGGTCATGGTTGGTGGGGTCTCCTCAACCAGGGTGAACCGGTCGGAGCTGGCAGAATTGGAGAAGCTAGAGCGACGGCTGCTGCTGGTGTTGATTTTTTCGATGTGGGACATGGAGGAGGAAGTGGAGTGGTGGGTGTTAGCGGTGGGTTCGGGGGGAGATTTGTGTTGGAGATGGACGAGGGAGGTGTAGAGGCCAGTGGGGTTTTGGATGAGGTGGTCGTGAGAGCCGATTTCCATGACTTGGCCGTTTTGGAGGACGGCAATGAGGTCGGCATTGCGGACGGTGGAGAGGCGGTGGGCGATTATGATGGTGGTGCGGCCAACGGCGGCTTTGTCCAGAGCTTGTTGGACAATGCGCTCTGATTCGGAGTCCAAGGCGCTGGTGGCTTCGTCCAGAAGGAGGATTCGTGGGCGCTTGATTATGGCTCTGGCAATGGCGATTCTCTGTTTCTGTCCTCCCGACATTTGAACGCCTCTTTCCCCCACCTGTTTAATCGGACCCAATTTCAAAAATTGAAAATAGAATCCAAGAACAAAATAAGAAATTACCTGTGTATCATATCCTTGAGGAAACTGGGAAAGGAAATTATGAGCATTGGAAGCTTTAGCAGCCTCCACGACCTCATCCATCGTGGCATCCTCCTTCCCAAAAAGAATATTCTCTTTAATAGATGTGGCAAAAAGCGCAGGCTCTTGGCTCACCAGCCCCATCTGCGACCTTAGCCACTTCAATTGCAGCTTATCAATGGCCACTCCATCCAGAAGGATGGATCCCGCAATTGGGTCGTAGAATCTCTGCAGCACAGAGATGACGGTGGACTTCCCGGATCCGCTGCCGCCGACAAGCGCCACGGTGCGTCCGGCCGGAATCGTGAGGGTCAGGTCCTTGAGGACTATGGTTTCGGGGCGGGAAGGGTAGGCGAAATGGACGTTTCGGAACTGGACCTCGCCGGAGACATTTTGGAGGATCTGGCCTTCCATGTCGGCGGAGTCAATTTTGGGGACCCGGTTTATGACCTCCATGATTCGCTCCCCGGCCGCACATGCCTCCGAAAAGTACTTAATGTTGGATAAACCCGAACCAATTGATCTGTCATTTTCCGTTTCCATTAATTCAAGCATAATTCTCTATAATTCTAACATATATAATATGAATTTTAAAAAATTATTAAACCATATATATTGAAGTGGACAAAGACAAGAATTTGAGGACTGCTATAACTGTTTTTAATAAGTAAGAGAGAGAGAGAGAGAGAGAGAGAGAAAAAAATAGATTTTTTGTTTAAAAAAAATAAAAACTTTTAAAATGGGTCATTCGATTATGTTCTATCTGGACAAAAATTGATCAAAAAAACACTTGATGGGGAAATTATTGGGACATGGATACTTACAATCCTCCGACAGAAATGGCAGCTCCAACGGCAAAAACTGTCCCACCTTGAGCGCCATGGTACATAACCATTCGGCTTCCATACCAAGACATGAACGACCAAATTACAAACGACACTCCATTACTTCCGATGGCCAAGCCTTTGGAAAACCCCTGCTTGATTCCCAGCTTCACCGACTGTTCTAACGCCGACGAATATTCCGTGATGGTCTTGTCTTCTCCTGCGAAAGCGTACACGGTTCTGATCGACGAAATAGCCTGCTCTGCAACTGTTCCAGCTTTCTTGTACCCTTCCATGCTTTTTCTCACTAAACCCATCAACGTTTTGCCGTAGAGAAGGCCGGGGATCACCAACAGCACCACGAACGGGAGTCCCACCACCGCTAGCCTCCAAAACAGCGACACCGCCGCGATGTAGCTTCCGACGAACATGGCGGCGTTCATCAGAAAATTTGGGATCTGAATACATCAAAATATTAAATTTACTCCAAATTATAACTTGAATTTGAGTAAAAAAATAAAAGCAAATCCCAAAGGACAAGAACTGGGCAAAAACAAAAGCTTACCTTTTCACTAAAAACGTCTTGAATCACTAAGCTATCGTTGGAAACAGAGGTGATTACTTCCGACGTGCTGGTCACGTGCAGATCGAAGTACCCAACGTCTTGCCGGAGAACCGCTTTCAGATACCGTGCTCTCATTCTCGCCGCCTGTCGCTCTCCGGTTCTCGTCCAGCAGTACCCCTCTAAAAATACCCTAAATTAATTTTTTTTTTTATAATAATAATAAATAAATAAATAAAAGAACCAAACAAGAAAGGAAATTCAAACCCACCGAGAAAACAAGCCACAAAGCCTCCACAAGCCACATACAAGAGCGCCACCGCATTCTGTCGCCCACAAAAATCAAATCGAAAATCCCATCATCCATTGTTCAAATTTAAAAAATAAAAAATAAAAAATAAATTAATAATTTAGAATCGCACCTTATCGACGTTGGTTACAAAAGTTTCCGTCGGGGAATTTGAAGAGGTAGCGCCGATGTTGTTCATAAGGCGGCTTGAGACGATTAAAACAAGAGGGGTGGTGAAGCCGTCGCCCATGGCTCCGATGAACCCCAAAGTCATGAGAAACTTGTCGACGGCGTCGGCGTGCATGAAAATTGACGCCATCCCCCACCTACTTTTCTTCTTATTCCTAATTCCTTCCGATTCTCCATTTTCTTTCCCCATTTTTCCTTCTCACTTTCCGGCTGTTTCCCGGAATCCAAACAGAAACAACGTCCGGGAAACTTAACTGCAGAATCCCACGGCGGATCGGTGGGAAAAATTGTTGTTTCTTGCACAACAGCCTTGATTTGTTTGTTTGCTGTGAACACTTCTGGACGGCCAGTAAGGCCCTATATATAAGTGACTTCGACCTGTGTTTGTCACTTTGTGAATCTTTTTTTTTTTTTTTTCCCCATAAAATCACTTTGTGAAAGTTTTTTTTTTTTTTTTTAAATTTTTTTTTATTGCATTTCTATGTTTTTAAAGTGTTTATTTATTTAAGCTGCAGAGTCAGAATCCACAAATATTTAGAGATGTATTTAATCGGTAGAGTCGGAGCCCACAAACATCCACACTAATGAACGATTTAAATAGAAAAATGATAAAAATATAAAAAAATATATATTTTTCACAAAATCTGTAAAGAAAAAAATAAGAATATACAATTCAACAAGTTTTTATGCCATTCAATGGGTTAGGAAATATATTCTTTCGCTGAAAAGATAAAAATTTTCGATATGTGTTCTTACACTATAATATATATATATTATATAAAAGCATATCTATAAATATTTAAATTTAAATCACCACCATGTAGATTTGGGTTTTAGAGTTGAACAAGTGTTTAATTTGGTTTGAATTCCCCTAATGTCATCTCGAGATCGTGTCATCGTGCTTCGTAGCATTGAAGATCGCGAGAGGGGACATGTATTAGAGGTTTGTCGATCATGCGATTATGTTACATATGTGTGCACATATATAACTATTTCATTTATATGATTGGACTGTCGTTATTTCATTTTATAAATTCCATCCTACATTTTCTTCCTTAGCTCATTCTCTCTCTCTCTCTCCCGAGTATACTCTCCAACGCTAATGTTTACTTCTCATCTCTCTACTCTCCTCCCAACCACTTGTTCGATCCGTCTTACTAACTATTTCTTCCCTCCAACAACCTCTCCTAGCACCTGTCACGGTCAGCGATTTGCCACAATACGACCCAGGTGGAGTACTTCTTTCCTTCAACAACGGTGGATAGCACGAATTCTCAATTAATGATCTTTAAAGTCGTAGAAGTCAGATCATATACCACTTCCACGTATGAAGCGTGGAATTTATATATCGTATTTAACTAACTCGTACCACCTTTCATATTCAAATTTATTCCAAATGTATTTTTCTCAATTAAAGGCGTGATAATCTATTTTAAAAAAAAACATATAAACAAACCAGGAAAAATGTCTATAAATAAGCATATAGAAAATAAAAAGTGATCGAATAAGCTCTTATTTTAGAGCACTCTATAATCCAACCATTTAATCAATGGATAAATAATTAAATATAATTTCAATAGACAGCTTCAAATCAATAGATTATATTATACACTCCATCAATAACAAGTATCTAATTCCTTTTTTTTTTTAAGTAATAAAACACGAGGCCAAGTGTTGACTAATTATATTATAATTATAAAATAATACAAACAAATATTTTATATAATTAAAATGGGACGAAGCTGTGATAATAAAATAGGAGGACATGATCATGGTTGACCTTTCATCATATTAAGGCCTAGAAGCGTCACTAATGACGATTGTAATTTTAATTGTTTTTGTTTATATTATGAGATTTAAATATCACATCCTAATATTTGGAGGATAATCTTATAAAAAATAATTAATAAATTTATCAAATAAATATGGGAATATTCTCGTAAATCAATCAATAACTACGAAAAACAACCACTCTTTACTTAATGTCTTTCAAACAAATTGAAAGATCAAAAGAAAAGATGGTTCGTTATTTTATTTTATTTTATTTTTATATTTTTTAATTTTTATATATACGTATAATAATTAAGAATAATGCTCTAAAGTTTCGTATCAGTGATTTAGAATATTAATTTTGGTTTGGAAAATATTCCTATCCTATTGTCACTATCAACGATGCCAAAATTTAATCTTTTATGGGCTCGTCATGTGTGAGACTTTTTAGGGCATAATAATAAGGAATAAATTATTAACTAAAATATAATTTTCTTTAAATTATTTATAGGATTAAATTATCCAACCCAATCTTTTAGGGTAGAAGAGTTGACCTATAGGTAACATTTACTTGGGGAGTCCACATGATTACACGAATTTGTATATAGCTTTATATTCATAATTATTTTTATAAAATATGTCAATAAATTGAAAATTAGTGTAATAAATAAAACAACTTAATTCAAATTAATATTAATATTAGTATATATATATATATACTATTAAATCTTGTAAACAAAGATTTGTAGCCTTTTCCTATTATAGTAAATCTTCTGAGAATTAAAGTCCAAAATAGTACAATAAACATTGCTAGATCACCTTTTTTTTCTCTACTTTTAATAATTGATTTGATATCACAGGTGATAAATATGTTGGTATGCTGTACCTTTTTCTCCTCTTTTCTTTTTTTTTGTTTTAATTATTTATTAATATAAACTATAGGAGGCCTAATGGACTAGAGTTAAGATAGATTTATTGCTCGTAGGCTAAGTTGATGTATAAATTGAAGTAAACGAATGCATCTGCATGATCATTAGTGAAATTGTATTTTGTGGCCTGCAAAGCAAAAATAGTTGCACATCGATGCAATATTTATTATTACATGCTTAAGTTCGAAAGCTAAAGTATAGGAAGTTTATGAGTTTGAGATTTGTGTCGAAGTTATCTCTAATAATTGAATTTAAGGAGAGTAAGATTTGACCTTCCTCCAATTTAGAGAGTCAAATTTGGGTTGTGGGCGTGCAAGATGCATAACCCATACGTGCTCAAACCAGTTTGGTTGGTTGATATCTAGTTTGATTGGCCTCGGTTTAGGTTTAGACCTTTGAGCATTTTTGCTTTTTCATTTTAGCCAAATCTCACATCAAGTTTGGATAAATGTTTATTCATGTGTATTTGATGTATAATTTAAATTTGTCCATTATTTTAATTTCTATTTTAAAATATAATTAAATTTAAATATTTAAAAGTTAAAAGAATAGACTTTGAAAAACAATAATATTTTAACGAAAATGACAAGGTGAGATCACTTGTCGTTTGAAAGGAATTTAATGTTTACTCCAAAAAAAATGAAAATGAATTTAATGTTTAACAGAGAAAATGAGACCTCGGAAACAGCATTTAAGCAATGGAAATTGTGCACGATGAAAATACTTTTATACCCTTCAACATGCATTGAATGTCAAGAAGAGTGTGAAAGCTTGGGCTTGATACTACCCCTGAGTTTTACGTCTTTTCCCACCCCCAAGGAATATTCTATAAATTAGAATAAAAAAATCTTGAAATTAGGGCATTTAAGTGAAAAGGACAACAGATAGAGCTTTCATTTACTAAACTTGGTAGTCAAGGAACCTGCAAGAATCATAGTAATTTAAATGAATTATGCATTTAACCCTATGAAAAGGTCAATCCACTTGAACTGTCCACGTGTCTTTTAGGTTAAAAGTTTTAAGTTCATTTTTTTATGTTATTTCTTTTTCAGTAGAGGTTGGTCAAATAAGGTCGAGTAATGTCATCCCAGACTCGTGTAGCTGGTTGCAACACAATGCATGAGACACTTGGTCGAACAGACTTCTTGACTCGTATGACGTATTGCAACCAAAGTTGACATTTGGTCAAAAAGTATAAAAGTCCAAGTTTACCGCTAGCAAATATTATCCATTTTGACCCTTTAGTTTCATGATTTTGAAACTCACAATTCTCCTCTCTTAAAAATTTAGCGTCTTTACTGGCACACCACTCGTTATATCATTTGTAATTGTCAAAGCCCACCCCGGATATTAATTAAATTAAATATATTTTCCATATTTAAATTATATAATCCGTTGACGAACAAATATATTATTTTAAGATTTTTTTTGTTTTTATCGTCGAAGAGAACAAATAATTTTCAAACAATATTTTATATATATTATCAAATATAGTGCATGCGGGCTATTTTAGCTCATCACGTATGACATAGGGTGGGAAGAAAACCACATTTTTAATTAAAATAATAATAACCAAATTTTTATGATTTAAAAAAGGATGTTGACATGGTGATTCATAATCATTTTATTTATGCTACAATTTCTCTTCATAAATAATTTTTAATATTAACAGAATAAGGATAATCACTCATTCATGTCATTTTTAGGTGATCTTAGCATTAAACTAACTAAAATTATGGTTTTTTTTTTAATAAAAAAAAAATCCTTGCTTGTAAAAATGAAGCAAAATGACGTCGTTGCATACGCCAACCACCGTCCATGCATATGAAAGCACTGAATTTTATACCATTAAATGCTTAACCGCTTATACTTTCTCTCTTATCTTGCGTACAAAAATTGAACTCATCGATAATTCTGCGTTTTTTAATCCCAAAACTTTTATTTTATATATACAAGAAATATTAGGATCTCTAATTTTGGGCTGTTAATTCAAGGAGTTGACGAATTTTACGTTAAACAAAACAAAAAAACATTAATTATTTCCAACCGACCAATAAATTATGATGGTGAGCACTATAATTATATTATTTGATACATGGATAAATTATAAATTAAGTGCATTATCCAAACGTAAAATTAATAAATAATTATTCTACAATCAGTTAGTTAGTTCCAGCTTTTAAAAGGGAATTCAAAATTCTTTTCTTTCTTTATAATTACACTTTAAAAGTAACAAAAAAAAAAATCAATTTCAGAAGGAAATTAAAGAATTTTGAAAGTGATAAGAGAAATTCAATCTTTTAATATATATTTTTTTAATGTAACGTTCGAGTTGTAAATGCATAGTATATGAACGAATCAAAACCAAGTCGAATGAGAGTGATCTTAAAGTCGATGAGCATACAACAGTTTAATAGAAGCTCAAGTTATATCAAGATCATTCGGTGTCGAATTCGAATTTTAATTATTGACTTGTAGAACATTGAATCAAGTCCTTGAAAAAAAAAGTCGAATATTATTTAGATGTGGACTGGAGATAATCGTGGTGATAATGAATTATAAAAAAAGATGCTATGACTTAGGTGTATTTATTGAATATGGTTTCAAAATGTAAATGCTAGTGTCTTGGACTGGTCTATTAGTAATAGACTTTTCATATGATGACAGAATACTTTATGGCTATCCATTCATATCAAACTTCTATAAATTTGTGACCGTTGTATGCGTTTATAACTCTACTATGATTGTGATGATATATTGTTAAGAGTGAAGACTGTCTTTATAGATTAACTTGTTCCCACGGACCAACATGCTCAGGGGTTACCTAACATAAAATTGCTCTAAGTAAAGCACGTTTATCTATGAAGTTTCTATGATTGAGCTGCCGAAAAAAAAATGTGCATCTTGCTAGTATAGTAGTAACTTTCGTTTCTTTTTTAGGTTTTCTAAGTTATCATATCTTTATAATCGCTTTCATTTGGATGTGAACTCGATTTATTTATGTATCCCTCATTTGTTCGGGGTTTCATAATAACACCATCTTGGCTATAAGTCGATGCTAGATTCGTTTATAATCAGGATTTGTGGTTTGAGGGAAAAAAAGCAAGAGATGTGCATGAGTTGTGGTGGATTAGTATAATCTCTAAAGGGAATTAATATGGCAAAGAAAGTGTTTCTATCACCACTTTAATGGGATTCCACAATCATATCAATCACACAAAATGCACTTTCAAAAATATAATAATAAAGTATTTTTTTACTTTTTTTTATCTTACCCATAATGATTGCTACTATTATTTTAATTTTATGATCACTATAATGATTGCTACTATTATTTTAATTTTATGATCACTATACGTGGCGCTAAACTTGATTTAAGTAGAAATATTTAAACGCTCAATTATTTTAAAATTACATTAAATTTTTTTTGTTTAGATTAGAGAAAAATCTTTAAAATCATAGATAGTAAACTTCAAAGCAAAAATACGAAAAGACTAAGTTTTTTCTAATAAATATTTTAAATAAATTTTATTGTTATTTTTACGTGAAAGTCAGATAGGTTGTTTTAATTAAAATTTGGTAACAATATATCTTTAACATGTTATATTTTTAACATAGTATTATAATAAAAGAATGACAAATATTGTAACATCTAATCATTTTCAATAGTTTTTCTTTTCGGTACTTTTTTCTTGAACCAATCATGTTTCCAACGTGTATAACGTTTGTCAAAAGAATTCTATCCTTACCTACGATCAGAAAAAAAAAATCTAATTTATATTTAATGAGTAAATATCTATAGTTTGTTTCCAACTTTCTATAATTTTAATTTTCTTTTTCAAAACCATAGCGGTTTTCTTAGTTGAAAATTTGAGTTCTTCGTTTATATTTGCATAGTAATTTTTAGCAACTATTCTATAGAACTTTGATTTATAGAAACACCTTTAAGTATAAAGAACGGTTATAAAGTTGGTATATTACATGGTCAATACTCAAATCTTAGCCTTTTCAACTACAAAATGACCCTCGTGAAATTGATCGTACATTTCTAGGTTGGCTGACTCTTGTCAACTTTGGTTGGTGCTTGTGGTGGTTGACTTCTTGAATCTGACTGACCTTCTTTAAATACTATTTTTTATATTTGAATTTTCAAGCTTAACGAACTTTTAACCTCATCGATAATTTCATCATATGTCTAAAAATTAAAATAATTATTTACACACTCATTTGGAAGAAACAATAAAACCCAATTCTATTAATAAACATGAAAATAGTTTCCCCTCCAAAATTTTTATTTATGAAAAAATAAAGATTGTTTACTAATAATTTATTAACCATATTTTCTTATTTTCCACCAACACCAGTCAGATTTAGAATTCTAGAAGCACACTTTTGAATACTTCTTTTTTCTCTTTTAATTCTTAAAATTTAATTAAAAATTGAACAATTACTTTTTTTTTTTTTTTAAGAAAAAAAAAATTATTTTATTTTTTTCTTTTGAGATTTGAAGAAGGCATATATATATATATATATATATTCTTTATATTACAGGTCTTTTTCATCCGAACGTGGATAAATTATCTTCTCAATAAAATAAAATCAATACTATTCCGTGATATAACTTTATAAGCAAATTCGAGTATAATTTAATGGTTCAAATACTTATCATATTCTTTTTTCTTTTTCTAGAAGATTCGAATCATATTCTTAATATTCATAATATTTTCTTGAACTCTAATAAGTAATTTCTAAAAATATATTTTTCGACACAAATAAAAAAAAATTACAAAAAAAATTAAAGAATTAAAAAGTTTAAAACAACACTTAAAAAGAGAATCTCCAACCAAATTTAATCATATCAACCACTGAAGTGAGTTGAGCTAGCTATTCCCTCATCAATTATACCCATTTTCAAAATCCTCCTATCATTCAACTTGCCTTTCAAACAACATAGTTTCTTTTGTTCCCTACCCATTTATTATCATCTAATCCCATTTACCCCTTACGATCCCCAAGAGCTATTAAAAAGAATCGTAAATGTTATTCTTACGATTCATATCAGAATATCGATTCAACATATGATAACTTTGACATTCTTATGTGACATGACTATATTACGGTGAGAGTTCATATCAGTTGAAGAGGATAATGAAGTTTTCCTTATAAGAATGTGGAAATATCTCTTTAGCAGACACATTTTAAAATCGTGAAGCTGACGACGATACGTAACGGGTCAAAGTGGACAATATCTACTAGTAGTAGCTTTGGGCTGTTTTAGTTAATTAGTTGTCTTAAAGTTTTTCTAAGAGTGAAAACTATTCTTACACGAATCTTTTCAACATATTTTGTGTGACTGTTTATGAAGATCACTCGACATATGATTCTTTTAAGTATTTCTTAACCATCAATTAACGTAAGCAACTCACATTATTTGTATTTAGTGGACAAACACAAATGGGTCAAGTTGATATTTGATGGTGGCAAGGGAACATTAAGGTAGTTGATTAGCAATTTAATGTCGGAAACCAAATGATCAAAACGGAACCATGATTTAACTTAAATTAGTGTGACTCATATACCATTAATTCATGTAAGCAACTCATAATTTGTTTTTAGTGGAACGAATTTGTGTCCTTCCTTTAATAATTAAGCTTAAATTATATCAACATGAATTAAGACGGGCTTCCTCAGTGTTTGGATCTCGAGATATCGACAAATTATTCAATATGACTACTACAACAACACGTCTAAGATTTATGAAAATTATCGTATTATTATTACTATAATTAATATCGTCTCTTATATCACTTTTGTTGAAACAATTCTAAATTGGTGATCTCTTATAAACTTTTTAAGAAATATGTGAACGAGAATAAAGGTGTTAAAGAATCCATGTTGGAGATAGTCTTCTACCACGACTCAAATTTTGAGACTTGGAAATTTGGATGGAAACTAAGAAAGACAAAAGGGGAAACCATTAAAAATAAAAGTAAAATAAGAAAATGTTAGTAAAATTTAAATGAAATAAAAGCAACACTATCAAAATTAAATATTGAATTTTTTATAAGACGGAATTGTTCAATTTTTTTTTTTTTTTTACAAATGTGGATATATGTTTGTGTACGGTTATTGGATTGACGTTCTGAAACAACCCCTTCTATGATTGATTAGCTCTCGAACGCTCCCCAATACCTGGAAAAAATGGGAAAAAAAAGCGAGTAAAAAAATAATCGGTAAGCAATCTATTTGTAGGCTCTCATCGCAACCATCAAAAGTCATCTACCCGTGTAGTCCAAAGTCCCCTTCTAAGACTTACGTTGTCAACTACCAGTGTAGTCGCAAGTCTCTTCCAATACCGATTTACAGAGTTGTAGCATCAACCTTGACCCGTTTCTACACTCTATAGAAGTATTCACCTTAACCACCTACCCGTGTAGTCTCTAATCTCTTCCAAGACCAATTTACGAGTTCACGGTTTTTTTTTTTGTTTTTTTCTTGTTGAGTTCCACAGATTTTTCTAAGAATTTTTCTAGTTCTCCATTATCTTCAAATTGGGCCTCTAAACCCCTCAATAAAATTCCAAAAAATTAAATTTAAAACAAAAAAAAAAATCAAGTATTTAATATCTCTGTTGCGTTTCATTTCTAAAAACAACTCAAAACAAGTTGGTACATTATGATATTATAAGGAAATATCAAGCCATTTAGCATATTCTAATATGAATTGGCATGAGGTACTATACTATCTAATAGCAATCGCTTTGTAATGATGATAGTAGATAGGTAGAGAGAAAGAAACGTGTACACATTTTTGGGTTGGCTATTCAAATACAATTCATTTTCACAATGATTTAGAACATTAAGATGGGAAAGAAAAAGTTCGGTTAGTGGGTCCTTTTAAAGCATGTTTAATCAGCAGCACCTTTCAACACATGATCGTGGGGCAAAATAAACATCTGCAAACTCATATCTTCTTGCTCTATCGATGGTGGTGGAGAGATGCCATGGAAGGTGCCAAATGACCTAAGAAAATGCTTCTTTTTTTCCCCCCTTTTCTCATTCTTCTGTTATCTAACAAATGATTCTTTATACACACACAAAGGAGGGGGAACATAAACAATTATCAATTCATGAAATATATTTATAAAGATCAAACGTAGAACTTTGATGAACATGAACATGAACATGAACTGTTGGTGTTAGGAGTGTTGAAGATGAGTGAATTTTTGTATCACAAGTATTGTCATGTTCCTTTCTTAGGGCATGAAATAAAGAACCCTACTACCCACTTTAATTGGATCATATTGAAGCACCTAATTCACTCTCTTTCTTAAAAACACACATTTTTTCTCTCCTTTTTTATGGTCTTTTCTTTTGCTTTTTTATTTTATTTTTATTTATTTTTTTTTGAAGTTGGGACTGCAGGGTTTGGCCCCCAATGTCATATTGGCAACCAACTTTGCCTTTCCTTGCTCTTCAACATCCCATCACTATGAAATCAACATAATTTTCTGTATAGATCTTAGAGTATTCGAATAAACATTTATGTATTTCTCCATTTACCAAAACATTCACCACTATGCCTCCCCTCAAAAAAGTATATCGATAATTGCTCCGATCATGCTCACTTTTACTTTTATATTTTAGATTTTTTTCCACAAAAAAAAAAAAAAAAAATCAAGTTCAAGGTTTGATGAGAAGATAAGAACCAAGCATTCCTTATAAGGGTGTGGAAACCTCCCCTAATACACACGTTTTAACATTGAGGCTGACGACCATACATAATGGTATCTATCTACTAGAAGTGGGCTTTGTCTGTTACAAATGGTATCAGGGCCAGACACCAGGCTGTGTACTAACGAGATGCTTGGCCCCCAGGGGGTGGATTGTGAGAACCCACGCCGGTTGGATAGTAGACGCGTTTTAAAAACGTGAGGCTGACAATGTTACGTAATGAATCAAGTGGACAATATTTGCTATTGGTGGGCCTGGGTTGTTATAAATGGTATAAGAGTCGGACACCGAGCAGTATGCCAGTGAGGACGATGAACCTCCAAGGGAGACGGATTGTGAGATCCCACGTTGATTGGAAAAAAGAATGAAACATTCCTAAAATGGATATTATTTGGTAGCGTTTTATCGTTAGAGTTTTATCACATGATACCACTCTAATACGTGAATTTAAGGGTGTATCCCGGCCTTAGCCCACACGACCAATTCAAAACACCTACACTCGAACATAGCAATATGTGGAACTAGACTACTAACTCAACCAACCCAATTTAATCTATCCATCTCCACCATATAATTACAATTTTGTTACCCTAGGCTGGGGCGTAGGCCTACATGTGAAGGCATCTAAAAGTTAATTATGGAACAATGTTTGGCGCGTTAATCTTTGGTTTCTTTTTGAAAGAACCCAAAAAGGAAAAGGAAAAGCAAAAAAGAAAAAGAGGAAGTTTTATTTGGAGTTGTGAGATGATGATTAAATGTACATGGTCTCATGTTGTGAGATGGAAGATTATATGTAATATCTTTGTGATCTATTTTTAAGGAACATTGAGGGATCTACTTGGGGAAAAACCCCATCTTTTTTACTTTTGTTTTTGCTTTACAAATATGTTATGAACAGTACGTAGAACAAGCTTGGTAGCTAAGAGAGGTCCATGTCCATGTCCATGCCCTACCATTAATTAATTTAGGTACACTAATGAATGCTTAAGCTTATTATGGGTATAATAAACATGAAATGAAATGAATGAGAGCACAAAACAGAAGGAATCAAAGAAATAAAGAGAGCAAAAGAGAGAGAATTTGAAAAGTGGAAAGGGCATCTGGTTAGCCCTTATTCGAAAGGGCTGTTGGAGGATGGATGGTGTTAAATTTGGAAGAACAGATATGAGTCCAGTCCATTTGAATCTGGAAACGAACCCATCTCATTTTAAGTTTGATGTTTTGAGAGGGGAAATAGTGAATTGAGGAAAAGGGTGTGGTGGCCAATGGAAGGGGATGTAAGTGGATAGCCATGTGTGTTGACTTTTTGAGTATCAAAGGAACAAACCCCAGGGTTGCAGAAAGCAACAGCCAAAGGGACAGTCTCACGTGAACTTCACAACTCCACCACCCAGGGATTGGATTTGGCTATGAGGATCATATCTTCATAGATCTATGGAGAAAGATAAATTTGCTTCTTTTTTTTTTTTTTTTTTTTTTTTTAGGTTGAATTATATTCATTCCTCAATTATGAAAGTTTGATTTTAATTATGCTCTAATCATTTTAAAAGTAGCTAAGTGTTGGTAGAGCGAATCTTTCGCTCATATTGAGTTAAATTACAAGTTTAGTCGTTAAATATTTCATTCGACATTTTCTAGTTTAACACACTTTTATCCTAAGAAATATCGAGCCAATTACTCGAGCATGCACAAGAAATGAGCACAACTAACCCTCACAAGGAAGAACAACATGCCCAATTCAACATCCCAACCGAGGAGGATTTTTAGACTGAGTAACAACCCAAGTCTACTGCTTTGAGCTTTTCCACTCGGGGTTCGCCTCAAAGTTTTTAAAATATGTTTGATACAGAGAGGCTTCCATTCTCTTATAAGGAATGTTTTGTTCTCTCTAATCGAAGTGGGATCTCACACTACTTAAGACAATGCTAAGAAGTTCTTACAAAATGGATAATTACTTAATAATATGCACATTTCTTTTTAATGATTCAATCTTAGACGCTCCAAAGTTTTTTTTTTTTTTTTTAGTCGATTTGATTGAGAATAATTCTTCGTTGTATGGCCATGCCCCATGCGATTCAGCACCTGATGGTCTCGACATCCTTCTACATCTCCTGCGACATAGTCACGTAACCTATTTCTCGCTTCTTAAGAGTGAAGATTATCTCCACAGACCAACACGAATCATTCCAGCATGTTTTGTCCTCACTAAAATGCATCAAAGGAAAATTCCTAAGATGTCACCTAACCATCGAGAACCAAGGTGCATCTTGTTAGTGTAGATACTAACTTTCATTTCCTTTAAGCCTTTCTTAGCCATACAATCCTCAAGATCATTCTCATTGGGAGGTGACTCAGTTCATTCATGTACACATCATTTACTCGAGTGTCGCAACAACACATGTTATAAACCAATTTTGTTTGACGGCATTTCTCATCCTTTACCCTTTATTATTAATAATATAAAAACTTAAATATGTTGGAAGAAGATGGATGTGAGATGTTGGAGGTGGGAGGTGAAGGAAAAATAGCTTTCAAGGAAGGGAAGTGAGAGTATGAAAAGATAATACATTTGTACAACCATCTTCAACAATGTGGTCGATATCATAAGGACCACACAGCTGGTTACCAATGCCATATTATTTCTCAGCATAAAGAATGAAGTGATTTAACCACGCACACTCCTTTTGTTTCCATGTTTTTGGATATGGGATTTTGTTTAGGATCTATATATTTCCCTTTACTTTATTCTCTCATCCCCCCATCATTTTAAAGCTGCCCAAATTCAACCATTTACTTTCGATATTACTCGAGAGATTAGATTTCGATCATAACAAGCAACAAATTTTAAACATGATAACAGAGTTTGATAAATTACAGGAATCGAATAAGAATATTGTTCAAAAAAAATCAAAGAAAGAGATTTTTGACGTCTCGATCATCATCGCCATCTAGAACGAAGATTCCCCATCTCATTCAAAGCGTGGTCTCCACAAAGACGAACAAAGACGAAAAAAATGGAGAGCAAGCGAGGAGGGGGAGGGCCCTAGAAATGATATGGGGTAAGTGGCTTAGAACAGTAATAAGGAGAAGGATATAGTGAGGAAGTGGTTCCACCACTTTCTTCCTATGTGCACGAAAGAATCTATCTTATCTCAGTTTTTTTAAGTCGATGGCAGTGAGGGCTTTAAAAAGGCACCCTCCACCTCCTCACCCCATGCCTCATGCATCATGCCTCATGCCTCTTGCCTCTTGCCATTTCCCCACGACGTGCTACCTAGCTTCTTCTTTTGTACTTAGCATAATTCTCTCACTTTTCCACCTCTCATATTAGGTTCATATGTTGTTTCATTCCTGCTTCAGGTTCATTCTCTTTCTATTTTAAGTTCAATCAGCCTTGCACCTGACAATGACCTTACTTTGAGAATAATAACAATAAGAATAAGTATACATGTGAAAAAAGCTAGTAACAAAATGTGCCTTTCAAAATCTTTTGGTAATAGAATGTGCAACTTGAAATTAGTGAAAGAATGTGATACCCGAGTCAATAAAGGGTGCATGAACGAATCGATATCACATTTGAATAAGAGCGATCTTAAAGATAGGATGACTAAAAAAGAAAAAAAAAAATTATTTCTTGTAAGAATAATTAGTATCATTATATTTTTGAAAATTTGTTAAATGATAGTCTATTCCTTATCTTTATCTTTGCAAAAATTAATTTATACTTCCAATATCAAATAAACTAATAATGGTATCAGTTTAAGTTCTAAATTTAGATAAGTGTATCAATTTAAACCCTATCTTATGTTTTGTTCCAAAAATATTAGTCCATAGGATATCTAGTATACCTAAATTGATTCACTTATGCTAGTTTAAGTTCTTAATTGTTTTGCAATATAAGGGTCCAAACGACCCCGATCAAGAATGCTTTTGAGCCTTTTGGCCTAATAGTCTCTTTTACTTAGATTCAATCTTGCCTTGGGTTCTTTATAAATCTCTTTTTAGCATTAGTTCTTTATTTCATGGAATTTGATCTCTTTGTCCAGAATCACTCGAATAATTACAAGTTTAGCTCTTCATCTAAAATTTTTTATCTAGTCCAATATAGGAATACACAAGGGGGTCTTTGTATTTTTTTAAGATTACTGAATTTTATTTCTTTATATATGAATACCCTAAAAGGATGTGCCTAGGATGTCTAGAATGCATGCATGTATGTCCAATATAGGAATACAAGGTGGTCTTTGTATTTCTTTGCTTTTATAAATTTAATTAATCAATGTTAATCTACTTTTTGATCTAAAAGCCCGCCCGTACGAAATGCTTATTGGGCCCATTATTTATGGATTTTCCCTTTATTGGGCTCACGGCCCACGCAAAATATAAAAGCCCACTCGTATGAAATGTTTATTGGGCCCATTATATGAAATACTTATTGGGTCAATTATTTATGGAGCTTCCCTTCATTGGGCTCACGGCCCACGCCAAATTCAAAAGCCCACCCGTATGAAATGCTTATTGTACCGATTATATCCAATGTTTATTGGGCAACCTGTTTATGGATCTTCCCTTCATTGGGCTCTCGGCCCATTCCAAATTTAAACGCTCAACCGTATAATTGCTTATTGGACCACCTGTTTATGGATCTTCACTCCATTGGGCTCGCGGCCCATTACAAATTTAAACGCTCAACCGTATAATTGCTTATTGGACCAACTGTTTATGGATCTTCACTCCATTGGGCTCGCGGCCCATTCCAAATTTAAAAGCCCACCCGTATAATTGCTTATTCGGCAGACTGTTTAAGGATCTTACCTTCATAGGCCTCGCGGCCCATTCCAAACTTAGAAGCCCACCCGTGAAATTCTTATTGGGCCAGTTATTTATGAACTTCCCTTCATTGGGCTCACGGCCCATTCCATTTAAAAGCCCACCCGTGAAATTCTTATTGGGCTAATTATTTATTCTTCCCTTCTTGGGCTCGCGGCCCATTCCAAACTTAATAGCCCATCCGTAAAATTCTTATTGGGCCAATTATTTATGATCTTCCCTTCAATGGGCTCTCAGCCCATTCCAAATTTAAAAGGCCACTCGTATACATTCTTATTGTGCCCACTTTTTATGGATCTTTTCTTCATTGGGCTCACGGTCCATTCCAACTTTAAAAGCCCATCTGTGAAATTCTTATTGGGCCAATTATTTATGGATCTTCCCTTCATTGGGCTCACGGCTCAGTCCAAATTTAAAAGCCTACCCTGGTTTCGAGTGATGTGAAAAGCCTTCTAGCTTCTACCATCCTTGTAATTTACTGACGTGGCATGATCTGGACACAGACCACACTATAACCTCTTGTGTACGTGTCAACACCGAATCCTAAACATCTAGACATCACCGTACGCCGCAACGGAGACTCGAAAAGTCGAACTCTGATCGCCGTTGTTCTTCCATTTCTCTATCTCAAAACTGATTCCTTCCAATTTCTCATCGACAAAACCTAGGGATTCGAATTCTGATTCCCGGAGTTTTCATGTGAATTCATCTTCCATCCATTTTTAGGCGGTTATTAGGGTCTGCTCTGCGAGATTACAATAAATGGAGGACCTGCCTCTTCCGTCAATTTTCGAACAAGCGAGGAAGATTTATGACGCAGCAACTGAGTCTGCGTCGGATCAGGTACCCTTACTGTACCTTTGAATTCCTTCGATGGGTTTGTGTATTTTGGTGGTTTTTATTTTCTCTTCCGTTTTGGGAAATTTAGGATGGTGTGAGGAAGGGTTGTGAAGCATTACGGAAGTGCGAGGATATGATTGGGAAGTTGGGCTTGTTCTCAGTTAACGAGACTAAGGAGGATATCAGCACCGGAAATCTGAAATATATTATGGTAAGTTCTTATTTTAATTTTTTCTTTAGCTTTTTGTATTCAAGGGTTACCTCATCATAATTATAATAACATTAGTAAAATGGTGACCGACGGTTTAATCAGAAGAGCTTATCAGCATAGACTTTGTTGTGTTGCTGATTCGTTGTAGTGCTACTTTGTAGTTCTTCCACAGCGATAGTGAAGGCCTACTTGAGTTTCTGAATGCTCCAAAACACTTCAGAAAGTCATTCCGTTTCAGTATGTATGAAAGATGAAGGATATAGGAGGAGGGATCGAAATGGTTTTGTGGTTGATAATTTGGTATAGATTATACCTCTTTTTTAATTAGATATGCGAAGAAGACTGTTCATATTAGGTATAGTTTTACTGATATTTCTTTAATTTCCTATCATAGTATTGGGGAGATTATTTTATTATGACTCATTATTTTTTCATTTCCTATCTCTAGTAGGCATGTCTTTTGTTGGCTACAAATGAGGCTACTTACTCCGATTTTGAAGTTGTACCGAGTGAAAGAAAAGAGATTAGGCTTCTGGCTTTGCACTTAAGATTGATGCTCTGTTTTATTTAAGCTATAAAGAGTGGAAAGTTTCAGTACCATCTATTCATTTCGCCACGCACCGCGCCCATTCACTTGCTTATCGTAGAAGCTTTTAGTATACAGTGCCCCACAAATAGAAATCTCAAGACCAATGTTTTACCAACCAAACCTTCCCGATATCTCCCATGCTACTATCTTTTATCCTAGCTAGACAACTCTTTGCAAATATATTTCACCATCGTTTATAACTTCATTAACGCATAGGGTTCGAAATATGTTATTTATGATTGATATTTCTTTGAAATGGATAGTTTTAACGGCCTTTTCTACAGTCACCAGAAAATCCATATATTTTATTTCTGATAGTTGTTTCCTGTAGGTGCCATTTTATCTTGCTGAGTTGACTGAGAAGATTGCACAAGATGACAGGATAGAGATCCTTAAGGCTTCCCAGGCAAAATTAAAGGTTAGTGCTGTCTACTATTTCACATCTGAGTAATTTCCGAAGCTCATGTTTCATGGTAAAAAGAAATATGTGTGGAATAATAATAAAATTTGATCTTATTATTTTAAGGCTTCATCATTAACTTTTTAAAATACGAATAATTGACATCTATTTAGGAGTTCATAGCATTTTGTGAAACTATGGAACTGGTGCCAAAAGAGGAACTCGAAACATCTACTGAAGGAAATTCCCTTGCAGATCGAAGGGCTCGGAAAGTACGTATACCCGCATCACATTTTGAGATTTTTTTTTTTCTGCCGGAGATGGGGGAGCAATTATTAATTATGATGGGGTGACTGGTTTTTGATGTCATGACACAGATTTTAAATCATCAATTCTTGCATAATATGAGATGTTTCTTAATATTGTGGATGGAACTGCAGTTCCATTCTTGAACTTATTTCTTAATGTTTGTTTGTAGATTGCAAGGTTCAAACGTCAAAAGGCTGCTGAGTCAAAGTTACTTGAGATAAAGGAGCGAAAAGAGCGCCGTGGGCGTTCAAGCAAAGCATCTGCTTTGTCTGCTCCTATAGAGGCTGGAGAGGAGGATGTGCTGGAAGATGATGGAGAGGAAGAGCGAGAGGTTATTTTTTTTTAAAATCATATAGCAGTAGTATTCCATTTCTCTCTATTTTCTGTCACATTGCCTGTTCTAGGGTGTGAAATATTTTGAACGTTTGCCGTTCCTCTTTTGAATCTTTCTATAGGCTTTTTTATGTTTTTTCTTAGTCGTTGTTAATTACATTGTGTTCTTTCTTTGCTGTAGGCTTGGCTTACGACCATCACTTTGGCTATCTGCAAGGTCAGTTATGCAGAATTATTTAACATCTCCAGGTTGTTGCTCTCTAGGATTGTACTCAAATTTTCCTGGAATGCTATATATTCAGGCTTTTGATCTACTAGAGATGCTGAAGGAGGAGGAAGAGATGCTCTCTTCCATCAAGGAAATACAAGAAAAGGTAAGAAGCTACATTCCAGACTTTGTGCGAGCATGCTTAAAGCATTTCGTGCGCTGTTTACGTCATTCGCTCTCTATCATTAATCGGAGCCATGATATGTCAAATAGATGAATTCTCTTTTATGTTTTCTTGTTAGAATTCTAAGAGCAACTGTTCTTTGCTATATATGTCAGGATGGGGACAAGAACTTATCTAGAGAGATTCTTGATGATCGTATGAAAAGAGCAGAAGATTGGCATCGTGACGGGGTCGTGAGAGCAAGATATTCAAAACCAGCGCCACCAATCACTTGTGCAACGTTTGCTCGGGATGTTTTAGAAGGGAGAGCAAATGTGTCTGAAACACATGATCACAAACATCAGCCTCTCATATTTGGACCAGCAAGTCTTGTAAGTGGACCCCTTACGAGTGAGAGGGAGAGGTTGGCTGCCCAGGTTTTCCAACCTGGCTTTAGGTATGTAGTTTTTAAAAAGTTTTGTTTTTGAAATTGTCTAAGGATTCATATCTTTCCTCCAGAAAGTTGAAAAACATTGAAAGCAAGTTATGATTCGGAGTTGTATGATACACATGGATAATTTATGGGTTGAAATTTTGTGTGGAAAGGATGCCAACCATGAGCATCGAGGACGCAGGGCTGAGGGAGATGGAAATGATGAACAAATGGCAAGAGAGGACTGCTAAGTTCATAGAAGAAGCAAACTCCGCATGGTATAAGGATGAAACTCGAAAACCAGGGCAAAGTGAGGATGCCGATGACGAAGACGATGATGCTGCCCAGGAGAAGGCCAGAGCATGGGATGACTGGAAAGACGACAATCCTCGAGGTGCAGGCAATAAGAAGCTTACGCCCTGTGGGTAGGAGGAACTGTAACCAGAGATTCCGAAGTTCTATGGATTCGAGATCCGATTATTATACCATGTAACGGAATCCTTGTTCATGAGAGGTTGAAAGTAGAGTTGGGGTGTAGTTTGATTGTTTCTTATCGTAGGATGGATGATAACTTCTGTACGGTGCTACCTACCTTTAGTTCGTTATCATTCAACAAACCAGATAAATTTTCCATTGATTGCAAAGTCAACATCCAATCATATCTCATTCCTAAAATGCCCTTGAAGACAATGTGACAATGACATCCTACCCTTGAAGATAATGTGATAGTGACATGTGGATAGGTGAATTCTTAATGAACTCCCATCTCCAACACGAATGGGAGATGTTGAGATGTTTTATTTTATTGCAAGTTTCAGTAGGACTTGATATGTAATTTAATCCTTAAATAAATAGAACAACTTTTCACGAACTGAAGAAGCATTCATTCAAGAATCGTTTCCAAGCAAGTTTAGATGATATCTTCGTTGACAGAATCCCAATTTCATGTTCAGATTGAAGGTGTGAGAAATGACCAAAACAGAGACCATCTTTATTTTCATTCGTATAAACTGAACTCCATTGATTTGTTTTTGTCAATTTTGAGAATCGTACATGATGTGTATGAAAAGAAATCAAGAAACCCATAAATATTTACCAGCAAAGTAAAAAATAACTTGAAGCTTACGTGAATCATCACCACCGCTTTCTTCGTGAAGCAATCGTCTCCGTTTTAACCATCAGTGATTATCCATTCCAATGGCCATTGCTGCCAATCAAGGATTGAAACCCATAAAAACTCAGCAGGATTTCAGCTCTCAATGCACTGAAATCCACTGCAAACCCAAAGCCATATGGCGAACAAAACCAGACATACAAACAAGTCGATGGACAGAACAACCCAAACATGCTTCCGCCATATTTGCTTTGCTTTCTGACGCTCATATGAACCATTCTTTTGCATCAGCAATGTGATATCTCTACTGCATAAGCCATTGTTATCGTCATACAGATCCACAGAATCATCCACAGTTGATGCGTATTTTCCCTCTTCGCTATTAGCATCTCCAACCACTTTCTTCTTCTTCTTCATTAGGCTACAGGGTTTCGAGAACTTCGAAATAAGCGATGTCTTCTTTCTTTTATCTGAATCCAAGCCCGACGACGTCTGGTCCTGATTCGACGTTAGGATACGCCGGAAAATCGAATCGAACTGCGATTGAAAGCAATTAGAAGTGAAATTCTCGAAACCCTTGCGTAATTCGCTTTCGATGAAGTCCTCGAAAGCTCGCCTTAAGCGGTTTAAGAAACCACAAACCTCCGATCTGAAAAGGTCCTCATGGAAGATTCCAAAATAAACGAAGGGACCTTCGATCAAAAAGGTGTACACTCTGTTTCTAACGGTATGAGAGAAGGTTGAGTGATGAGGAGGAGCTTTCTCGATGCATCTGAAAGCCAAATCATTGAGATTCGGCTCTCGATTGAATTCAGCAAGGATTACAGTTCCTCTTGCAATGCAGGCATAGAACACAAGATCTGGATTCGAAACCATTCACGGATTCAAATGAAACCCCCCACCGCTTCGATTCTCGTAGAATGGAATTCAGATTCTCAAATTCGAATCCGATCGAAAACAAATTTCAATGTGAGATCACAGAATCATTTGGCAAAAATCAAATCCCACAAAAAAGTCGGTTGGCTTGACGGATTTCACAAAAATCAGGGACTCCAAATCAAGTCCCGCATTATAGCGCACACATTCGTGAATGTCCGTGAACAGAATCCAAAAACTTCGATTCTAATTCTGCATCTTTCTCATCAATTTTAATGTATGAAGAGAAGTATTAGAATCCCTTGGAGAACGGTTTTTCTCTCTCTCTCTCTCTCTCTCTCTCTAGGGTTTGGACTTTCTGTTGGAAGAAGAGGACGGGGAAATTGTTGTATACGAAAGGGCGGAAAAAGACATCAGAGAAACCAACAGAAAAACGATTGCCAGCGTGGCATTCGCCCCCCTATTAATTGCTGATACTACGTAAAAGCCCCCCTTCCAATCCTGTGGTTTTGACTTATAGTCATTATCATTATCTCCTCAAAATTGCTAAAAATAAATAAATAAAAATTAACTAACTAAAAAAGTATATTAGAGATAGGGAGGAACAAACATATCTTTAGAAATTCTTTTTAAGGATAAAATTTTACTTTGCATAACCGTTGTCCATATGTTTTTGGGGTCGATACATTAGATTATTTTGACGTCATCTTTGGTTAATATTAGTTTCATCATCCTCCCCATTTAATTAATGATTTTAACTATAAGATCAAAAATTCAAATATTTCGCGGTTATGAGTCAATCTCTAGTTAGATGATGGTCGTTAATAGAAGATGTAATAACGTAACTCTCTATGAAATTTTTCACCTCTATCACTTATAGACTTTACTCCCATTTGTAGTTTATCAACGGAGTGATAGAAGGAGTAGAAGGAGTTTTTAGTCTTTTCACATGGGTTCGCTTAAATTTTGCCGGATTTGCAAATAGTTCTAAGGTTTGCTAATATGTTGGTTGAGTATGCTATATTTTCAACCATCCTTCTACGAAAAGAACTTCCACCTTTGAATTTTGTTATCGACTTTGTACCTATAATTACAAAGAAACATGTTGCACCTATATCGATGAGCAAGAGAATGAATGAAAACGATCCATACGAACAAAAAAAAAGAACAAAAAAAAAAAACTTAGGATGAGTGCTAAAATCATATTTGCTCATATATTTCGAAGTTATGCTTTAAGGTTACATTTTTTTTAACCTCGCTAAATAACTAAAGAACATCTTCATTTCATTTTCATTTTCGTCCTCCATTCCAATCCCAAAAGCTTAGACCGAAGGGAAAAGAAAAGGATTCATTTTCATTTGGCTTCGGTAGTCTTTCAATGTCCTCCTTCGTTGTTGCAAAATGGGTAACGGTTAGGTCAAAGGTTAAGGCATCGCTGAGATAGTGGTCGGTCTTTCCCTCCAAATTTGGCTATTGAGTCTTATAGCTCAATGGGGTTCGTCTACTTCCCACTTTTCTCGCATCTGAAATCAATTGCTTCTTGAACATCACAATGAAAGCTTCAACTCTCTCATTCAACTCCTCTTTCGACAACCCAATTACCTCTTCTTCTTCATCTTCTTCAATTTCCTCTTCTTTATCCATCTCCTGCTGTTTGATCTCAACTTCTTCCACTTTTTCAGGCTCGCTGCTTCTAATCTTCTTCTTCTTCGTCGGCTCTTGGGTTTGGCTTTCACTGTAACTTGCAGGACTGGAAGTGAAGAAGATTGTTACAAGGATGAGATTCAACGCAAGGAACACCCAGATCCGCCATTGCTCAACCAAGAAGAACAGAACCACAGCTCTCTTCAAACAAGCTGCCATTAACAATGCCGTTCCAGCTGACAACACACCTCTGCTTGTACAATCTTTATCTTCAACCTCTCCTTGCTTCGATTCCCTGCAACCTTCCTCCGCCCTCCACATGTTTGATGATTTCTACTCAAAAATTTGAACACTCAAATCCTGCTGTGTTTGTTTATATGGTGGGAAAGGAATTGGTTTGAATTTGTTGGGTTGTGTGGGGTGGGTGTGGGCCAACGTTGGAAGCAGCAGGCTTTAATGATATCAAAGGGACAAGGTGCAGCTGCTCGGGAAGACAAGAAGACATAGCTATGCTAAAGCCTGCAACTCTCACTCCCTTTTCTTTTTTTTTTTATATTTTCTATTGGGTTTAGTTTATGATTGCTCCAACATAGGATTAGGAGTTAGGATCGAAGTAATGGATGTGCTCATGTTGGGTCCTGGCGTGCTCATTCCTTGTCTTTCTCGGATGCCTAATTCATGTGTTCTTAGCTTCGTTGGGAATAGGAGAGAGCTACTTCTAGTAGCCTTTTTTATATAAAGAATTGTGTCCAAAAAATATATATTTGATTTATTTAAAAAAATGTGTGTGTGTGTGTGTGGCCATTGAAATTACCAAGGAATGATAGAATAAATGAAACTATTTAACCAAAAAATGAAACGGAAGACATAAAGAGCATTTCTCGCAACAAGTTGAAAGGTGTTCTAACAAATACTTAATTTAACTATATATTTGGTCCCTTATAATTTATAAATAAAAATAATGAATATTAAATATGACTTGGATATGTATCTGTTCATTACCAAACAAGTCTTCCTTGGTGTTAGCATCAGTTTTCCTCCTTTGGCTCCTCACCTTGGAAGAAAAAACATTAATGTCAACAAATACTCCGACCAATAAAAATTCAATAAGGCATACATCATTATCATAAGATTTTTTTTATATGGATGAGTGTGTGAGCTATCTTGTGTGCACCTCAACTAATTTCACTGTCAATATTTTGTGTAATATTTCTAATTTTCTTCAAATTTCATTTTGGAGATAAAATAGTCCTTGTAAAGTTTATCATATCAGAAATCTCGTTCTCAACCAAATCTTGTAAGAAAATAACAGAGTGGAAAAAGCTATACAAAGAATCCGATGTGTCTGGGAAAGTGAAAAACACCTGCAAAAGATCTCACTTCTTTCATTTTGGTACTAAAAGGTCTCTCACCTTTCATCAGTGAAAAAAGCAGTGTAATGTCAATGCATAGTCGATGATGATAGAACAAAAATGCAAAAAAGTAGAAATAAAAATTCGAAGGCATGCTTGCTTCAAAACATGTTGAGTTACATAGATCATCACAAAATGACCCTACTTGTATCATTTCACACCATCATCACATTGAAGCTGAAGATATTCCTGATGCTTTTTGTTATTGATTTTTTCTTTTTCAATAAATTAAACTAAACATTAGAAAGCAAGCTACAAACTATGTGAAGCTAAACACCAACCTGTGGATTCCTTGGAAAAGTAAATTCTGAAGAACTGTGAGGAGAACCGACGTGTTGGATGACCAATCATATCCAGGTTCTGATTGTGTTGAGGGCCGAAAAGAAATCACCACTATTACTACCATCTTTCTCTAGACAGAGATATGAGCTGCGGGAAAAAAAAGTAGGAAGTTACAGAAAATTGTAACCAAGCACTTAGGATCTGAACCAACCAAATGATGAGTATATGGACAGAACCTCATCAAGTATATGCAATTTGCAAGTAACATAACCAGCACTAGAGTCTTACTAAATAAATAGTAGAAAAAGAATTCAATGGTACAAGTTGTTTCAAACCTATTCTAGTTGAATGTTAAAAACTAAACTAAACTCTCAAGGGGTGTTTAGGGTAAGGATGTTGGATCCGTTGGATTGCCTTTTGTACACAAATTTATATTTGGTCAGTAGATTTTTTTATTCCAATCTTCTACTTACTTAGTTGGTCCACTAACTGTATTGATTATACACTAGCTTCCATAAATGCAAACCCAGAAGCTAAACAAATAAACTTCTAAAACTCATTCCTTGCATAATCTAAAATAAATCATAGAAACTCAGAGTTCCCAACCCCATAAACCAACTACCTCCTAAAAACAGTTCGAAAATAAAGTGAGATGTTTTCCTTTTCCTGGTTGAAATTCATAAGTGAACAACAGAATGATTAACATTCGTAATCAAAAAGCTGACTTGGGCTAATGCCAGAAGAAAATATTGAACTCAATTAAGGAGTCGGCCATCTGTTCCTAAGAGAACATTAAAATGAGTTTTCACCATGTAAAACATTCAAAATATTGCAGGCTAAAACAACTGAGTTTTGTTCCCCATTCTAAATAAAATCTCAACATCTTATGCCAGTTCATCACACGTTCAAAATTGCAAAAGAGAATTTGTAACCAACCTGACGAGCAACTTCAGATAGCTGTCGACTCTCCCTCGTTGATTCTCTGTTCAAGTCAGTCCTCTCAAACTGAGGCTCAAATTTTAGTTTTTCACCCAAGCTCCTTTTTCCATTTCTCTTTTCAGGAGAAATATTTTCATCTGAAATGCCCATGGCTTCCCTCTTGCGTTTGCTTTGTCTAGTACAATTGAGGTGTTTCTTGTCTACTTGGCAAGGAGAGCAGTTCGTAACTACACATATTTGCCCGCATTTCGTATTAGGATTTATTTCAGAGTTCAACTCAAAACTTGGACAAATCAAATTCCTTATTTCATCACTTTCCTGTTTCACTGACAATGCCATCAGTTCCTTCTTATTGTTTGCTGTATTCTCAAGAAATTCGGAACTATTGACCTTAATACTGGCAGTAACACTAGCAGGTACTGATGTAGAGTCGACATAACTTCCAGTTGATGTGAGTCCTGGATCCAAGCAGGTTAATTTCTTCATCTTGCTCTGATGCTTAGTTTTGGAATGATCATCACCAGATTTTCCGTTATCATTAACTAGATTAGTGGAAGTCGTACATGGGGACAGGAAAAAACACTTATCACGAGGATTGATGGGCTGGTCAGGCGAGTGACCATTTAAATTCTCACGCTTCATGTTCCCTTGTGGTTGCCTCCCATTAGAATTTCCACTTGCACCGCTGTAACTGTCAGTTTTATGCTCCTCCGGCAAACAAGATTTTTTTCCCACATTCCCACTATCAGCCATCAGAGATGGTGCAGAATATTCATTATTATCAGATCTCACGTCATCATCTTTCAAATATGGCCTGCAAAGGGAAATGATGCATGATGGATGATGAGGTTTTGTTAGTTGACTACCATGCAACCTGCAAGAGCCTGTTTTACATTTTCCAAATTGAGACGTCCTTCTTAATGTATGGAGCTTTACAGATCTCTTTAACACAGCACCATGCACCCTCTTCCCTATATCTGTCTTTCCAATTCTGGTAGAAAGGCCTCCTTCCTCCTTGGCCTTCTTTTTTACTAAAGGTTCCTTTTCCTCAAGGACTTGGTTATCTTTTACATCAATACCTAGAGGTAAGCTATAATCCAGGTAATTCCTTTCTAATGCACGAATTCTCTGGGTGCATCTCTTCCCATATGATCTGCGCTCCTTGGTTCTCACTACCATGGAGGAAGAGTCAGAATCGTGAGCGTGGACAATGTCCACTTGAGAAACAGATGAATGTTCGACAGACTTTGGCACACTATCATGTATTGCATGGGCTATCTTTTCCATCTTCGTGTTCCTCAAATTAGAAGACACTGTTTGCAGTTCTGATGAGGAAGGACAGGAAGAATCTGGATCAAGGATAGACTGACTAGAGAGAGTAATTTTATTCATAATCATCCCTTCCAAAGGCTGCATTTTGTCTTTTTTCTCCTTCTCCAACTGGAATTGTGCCTCTTTCAACTGTATTCTAAGATCTGTTATCACATCCTCCGCCTCATGAAGTTTTGCTTCAAGCTCTTCAACTTTTCTCCTCTGGCATAATGATGTAATTTCTGCTTCACGCATCTGCGAAGGAGAGTGTTATGTTCATTTGGATGAAATAAGAAAAGCAGTTAGAAATGGCTACTACAATAATAATGATACTATTTTTGCCCATGTTAGATCGATAATCAATTCAGTTTATTGCAAAATTGGAAATGGCCACTACAATAATAAACCAGGACTAATTGGCTATGCCTCCGTAATGCAAGCAAGGTAAAAAGTGGGCCTTTTTAAAATTCCTATTCCATGTGTTTTAGTCTCATAAACACATCAATGAACTTGAGAATTCAAATATCTAGACTATTTTCACCTATTTCCAATGTGTTTGAAATGCATTGTTAACAACTCCAGTGAGTTGCTTCTAGCATTTAATAAAATATTCTACACCAGTTAGCCTTTATAAACCATAGCAAGCTGAAAGCCTAGATGAAAACCCCCCGGTGAATTATAGATGGAAGTTAAAAGTCCCAAAGAAAGTGAAATTCTCCACTTGGTCCCTTCAATGTAGAAGCCTTAATGCTGCTGAAAAGTTACAAGGGGAGTTCCCAAGTTGGGTTATCTCCTTCTGTCTCTGCCGCTTTTGTTTTAAGAGCCTGGGGCACTCGATCATATTCTTCTCCATTGCCCTTATGTTCAAAGGGTTTGATGCTACCTTATGACTTCGGTACGGCCATATGTCTTCCAGATAAGGTGGATCTCTAGCCTGTGTAAGTCTAGGAGGAAAGTTGTTTAAATGCAAATCTAAAATTCTATGAAACTGTCGCTTTGATTATGTAGCTCTCTTTTGTGTGGGGTTCTCTCAACTCCCAACCCCTAGTTTTTTTTTTTTTTTTTTTTTTTTTTTTTTTTTTTTTTTTTTTTTTTTTTTTTTTTTTTTTT
>NW_019268518.1:6258440-6270838 GCF_002738365.1 Cucurbita moschata
ATCATATGTTTCTTATTAAAAGATGTAAGAAAAAAAAAAATATATATATATATATATATGTAAAGGCTTAGTATCATAAATTCTTTGCTTGAAAAAGAAAACTTAATTCTTCGACAAACATCAAACTCCACCGAATTTCTTATCATCTTTATGAATCTTGACTTGTTTTAACATACTTGTTAAGCAACATTAATCAGAATTTTGAAAAGGAAACAAATGATAACTTATAAGAAATTAGTATAAGATTTCAATTAAACTAATGTAAATTATTAAAAGTCATAATCTCATTGACACAGACTATTAGCCCGAAGTGATTAATTTTGGTAACCACATTTACAATGGGGAAGACCCTTGAACTATATGTAGGGGTTAGAACTCTAGCCATTTGCAATAAACTATAATCAAGAAAACATGAAATTTCAGTTCATCTTCAACGATGGTTTTGCTGAATCAGAATGTAGGTTTGGTAACTCCAAAGGGATGAAATTTAATTGTGAGAAGGGTAATGCAAAAGAATCCAATTACGTTCTGCATTTAGATGCCATCAACTTCAAGTACTTAATTCTACTAATGGTTCCAGAGACTTCATAAAACTGAAATGTAGCCACAAATTTTCAAATGAACTCACAAGCAACACACAAACACAGAAGTTATCATAAATGAAGAAAATTGAGTTTCCAAAGCCAATAGTGAGAAATACAAATCTAGCTAATTAAGCAAAAATTTTGGCGTACTTCGAAGTTCATTGCGATTACCATACAATATCACTATTTGGCTCTTAGTTCCATCAGTTTGAAGCTAGATTCTAGTGTGTTGCTGCCTGATAAAGGCATTCCCCTGAATACAATTCAGTCAGAAACTTATGTATTTTATAACAATGACACCTTTTCTGCCGGTAATTGTAAAGACCATTATCTTACAGATAAACAAATTAGCCAAATAAATCAATGGATAACAGGTCACTGCATAGTGGGACCTTAGAGTGCTATTACAATGTAAAAAACCATAGCGGGCTAACAAACCATCAGAGACACACGATGATAAAATAAGCGTATCCAGAAGAAACATTGATAAAATTCACAAATGCACAGCAATTTACAAAAGCATAATCGATTAATGAATTTAAAATTTTTGAGAATGAACAAGAAAGAAGAAGAAGAAAGTGAAGATAATGCTAAAAAAGATTACCTTAGAATCGACCATGTTCTTCAAGCGAAGGAGCAGCCTGAGCGACTCATCCTTAAAAGAAGAAAGATCCTGCTGGAGATAACGAGCTTCGCGCTTGGATACCATTACGCGAGTCGCTGCCTCCTTCACCGTGTTCAGAATTATGTCAGCATAAGCCTTCTTGAGCGCCTCCATTTTCTGCAACACGCAAAGAGAATCAAAAAACGAAAAATCCCATGTTTTCCAGCACAAAGACAAAAAGGATTCCACGACTTCCAAATTTCGGAAATCGGGAATCAGAAACAAACAAGCAAACACGCATCAGTAGAGAAATAGTATTTCCGGTTATTGACATGGTGAATGAAGATAACCAAATGGTAAAACCAAAATGCTGAACTGATAGTACCTGTTCTTCGTCCTCCATAGCCGAATAAATATAAAAACTTCAAGCTCGGATTAACCAGATGAAGCAGAAGGAGGACAGAAGATCAACTCAACTCAACACAAAATTGCTCCGTTGAATCCGATTCTGTTGGAATTGCCCTCGATTTCAAGTTTTGAATTTGCTCAGATTCGGGTTTGTACTTAAGCAGATGGGGATGGTAGTTTGGGGCGCATTTCGGCGGGGGAGCGGTTTCTGTTACAAAGAAGGAAAGGTAGAAAACGACGACGTACCAAGCAGTAGGTTGATCGAGACGATGTCGTTTGGGATAGCTACCACGTGAGCCATTCAGATGCCACGGTTTCAAAGGCGCGCAAGAAATAAGAGCTCTGTGGGACCCATGAGGAAAATAATTGTGTGAAATCTGAATACTTTTTTGGCTTTTTAATTTATTTTATTTTATTTTTCAGAGCGCGGGTTTTTTAACGCTCAACTTTTCCAATTTCAAATTTTGAAACGAGGTCGTTATGGCGTATGTGTAGGTCCATTATAAACATAATTCAATTTCAACGTGGGCCTAGTTTTATTTATTTTTTATTTATTTTAATTTCCAGTTTGATCTTTGTAATTTTAGCTTAAGTTTACAAATTACCCCGAAATTATGTTTACCCGGATAAGAGCTTCATTTATTTATTTTATTTGAGCCTTTAATATAAAAAAATGTCTGTCGCGTGATATTAATTTTATATAAATTAATAATTTAATATATTTTTCTGCTAGGCCTGCTTCATATCAGAAGATTCAGGCCCAAAGTGGCCCGTACTCTAATTAAGGCCTTCACTTTTAAGCCCAAATAGGCCCAAGTACCATCTCGTAAGCAACTCCTCGTTTGAAACTCTCAATCTCCACCGTTCATTAGTGATCACAAAAATAATCTTACAAAAAAATTGAAATCATATAAAATTTAATTTTATATTTTATTAAATTAATTAAAATTTTATTTGACATTTATTAAATTTAAAATTTTAAAAATCAAGAGGGATGTAAACTTAAAAATTCATGAACTAAAATTTTAAGTTAATTAATAAAAATAAAACAAATTAAAATAAAATATGCTTCTTATTTTCATTAGTATAATATAATATTGAGTAAGTTAGAAGTGATGTTTTTATTTTTTTTAAAACAGAAGAATCTTTCAAAGGAGTGATTTAGATTTGTTATGCGTTACAATGGTTTTAAATGAATTACATGATAAAAAATCTTGGAATCATAACCAATTTGACTAACTTGCAGAAAATAAGGAACTTCAATCCAAAAATAATTGGAGTTATTAAGATTCAAACTCTTCTAAATTATATATAATTGGTTTTTAATTTACTAAATTATATATAATTGGTTTTTAATTTACTTAAAAGTATTTATGGAAGTTGGTAATGAATCACCCAAAATTAAGAATTATATATAAATGGGGAAATATATTAATATATTTGTATATATATATATTAGAGATATCTATTTTACGGACGGAGATATGTACGAGAAGGAATTCTCTATTTTAATAGAAAATGAGAAAGTGAATGGAGAACTTTTTTTTTTTCGTTTGATAATCGGGACTAGGACGAGATTACATTCTCGCCCACGTCCACGTCCCCAACCAATTCTAGCCTCCATCCCACTTAGTATGTAAAGCGGGGTTTGATAGCTAAAAAAATATTAGGGGATTCAATAAATCTTGCTTGGTATTCGAGTAAAAAAAAAAAAAAAATACTAAAATAGCCTAACATACCTTGAAATGAAATTGCTCAAGGCAAATAAGTAAGGTAGTCGTTTAGCAACCAATATGGTGGAAAGTTGGGATCATAAAGTGTCAAATCTAAACTCCAAATCCAAGCGTAGAGTGTTATTTCTCACAATAGAATGTGATTTGGAGACAAACCAAAGAAAAAGCTACTGGCAATGTAACACTCATGTAAAAGAGGGATTCATGAAACTGAGACCACATGCAAATTAAACTAATCCTAAAGATAAGAGGTTATGGTCAAGAAAATCTTAAAATAATTAATAGTTACTGCAAAATATATTTTCATTTTCGATAACTCAATCTTATGAACTCTAAAACTAAGGTGTTTGAGATAGAGTAATTCTTTATTGAGTGACCTCTTATAAAAAGACTCGCGTTGATTTGTAGAGAAAAAATATATTTGATATTTAAAATGTTTTTATATTATAGCACCACTGTAATTAAAAAAAGAAAAGTAATACTAATAATAAAAAAGATATTTTTTTTTTATAGATTTAATTCTCCATTTTTAAACAAGATTAAATGAACGAATAACTAATCTAGCTGGAATAAATTTTTTTTTTTTTGGAAAAATAACATTTTCCCTCCAATTTCGGGATTTTTTTAAAATTTTATATATATATATATAAAAAAATATATAATTTAAGGTTTCAGTTTTTTTCTGTTCCAAAATTGTATTTATGTGGTAGGTTTGTAGTCAAAGGCTTCACAGGATGTCTTTCCCTTCTTATTAACGGAAGACAGTCAAACCTTTTCATTTATTTAGACAACTCCAACTCAACTCCGCCCCCCATTTTTATTCTCTTTGCTAAATTACCCTCTTTTTCTCTTTATTCCCATTTTACCCCTTCCTCTCAATTTTAATTTTACAGCTCTTGGGTGGCATTTTGGGGAAAACGTTGGTCTTTTTATCTTTAAATTATTGGAGTTTTGATATTTATAAAAAGAAAAAAAAAATGGAAAACTTGAAAGCATTCATGTGAGGAGGAAAGCTCAAAAGGAGACCATCGTTTCCAGGTTTAGGAGCCTCAGCAATCATTTCAGGGGGGCTCAGATTTTTGTTCTTCGCCATGAAAATCTCCTCCAGCTTCCTTCTCTATCATCATCTTCTTCTTCTTCTTCTACTTTCTGCTTCTTTGTCTTCTTCTGCAGTTCAGGAAGACGACATAAGATGTCTTCGAGGGGTTAAGGATTCGCTCGTTGATCCTCTTGGAAAGCTCAGTTCCTGGGATTTCAAGAACACGTCGGTCGGGAATCTTTGCAATAAATTTGTCGGACTGTCTTGCTGGAACGACCGGGAGAATCGCATTCTGAGCCTTGAGCTCAGAGATATGGCGCTCTCTGGTTCCATTTCTGAGGATTTGCAGTACTGTGTGAGCCTGCAGAGACTGGATCTGTCTGGTAATTCCTTTTCCGGTGCGATTCCGCCGCATATTTGTAAGTGGCTTCCGTATTTGGTTAATTTGGATTTGTCCAACAATCAATTTTCCGGCCCTATTCCGGCTGATCTCGCCGGATGTTCTTATCTGAATTCGTTAATGTTGTCTAATAATGCGCTTTCGGGTACGATACCAGTTGAGCTTACGAGTTTGAGTAGGCTTAATAAATTTTCTGTTGCGAACAATCATCTCACTGGTTCGATTCCCGAATCTTTTAATAAATTTGGGAGTGAGGATTTTGATGGGAACAGTGAGTTATGTGGAGGGCCTGTTGGATCGAGCTGTGGTGGGCTGAGCAAGAAAAATCTAGCCATTATTATAGCTGCTGGTGTGTTTGGTGCTGCAGCTTCTCTGTTATTAGGTTTTGGGTTATGGTGGTGGTATCATTCTAGGATGAACATGAAGAAAAGAAGGGGATATAGGGATGGGAGTAATGGGGATTGGGCTGATAGATTAAGAGCCTATAAGCTAGTTCAAGTTTCCTTGTTTCAAAAGCCTCTTGTGAAAGTTAAGTTAGCTGATTTGTTAACTGCTACGAACAATTTCAATGGTGAAAATATAATGGTTTCTTCTAGAACTGGAACTACATATAGAGCTGCTCTTCCAGATGGCTCTGTGCTTGCTATAAAGCGGCTCAATACCTGCAAGCTTGGTGAGAAGCTGTTTCGGACGGAGATGAACCGGTTAGGATCGTTGAGGCACCCGAATTTGACACCCCTTTTGGGATTCTGTGTTGTGGAAGAGGAAAAGCTTTTGGTTTATAAGTATATGTCTAATGGGACTTTGGCTTCTTTGTTACATGGAAATGGTGAGATATTGGATTGGGCAACTAGGTTTAGGATTGGTTTGGGTGCAGCTAGGGGTCTTGCTTGGCTTCACCATGGATGCCAACCTCCATTCATGCATCAAAACATATGTTCTAGTGTAATTCTTGTGGATGATGAGTATGATGCTAGGATCATGGATTTTGGATTGGCAAGGTTAATGGCTTCGGATTCTCACGACAGTAGTTTCGTTAATGGAGATTTAGGGGAGCTCGGTTACATTGCTCCCGAATATCCCAGCACCATGGTTGCTTCTCTAAAAGGGGATGTTTATGGATTTGGGGTTGTGCTTTTGGAGTTGGTCACTGGCCAAAAACCTCTAGAAGTCACGAAAGCAGAGGAAGGCTACAAGGGTAACTTGGTGGATTGGGTTAATCAGCTAAGTAGTTCGGGTCGAATCAAGGACGTTATCGATAAAAGTCTTTGTGGAAAAGGGAACGACGACGAAATCTTACAACTTCTGAAAATTACAATGAACTGCATTGTTTCTAGGCCCAAGGACAGGTGGTCTATGTATCAGGTTTATCAGTCAATGAAATCAATGGCTAAGGACTACAGTTTCTCTGAACCAGACGATGCGTTCCCACTTTTACTCGGCAAGGGAGATAACGAACCCGTGTAGTTCCAGAAACCGCACGTAGATGCCAACATTATATAGAGGAGGACTTGGGATTTCTTCATCTTCTGGTGAGTTCCACGTTTGTAGCTGACTTGTGTAGGTTCTTGGATTCTCAAGTAATTTATCCATTATCCTTTCTTTATGAGCTTCATTATTGATTCTTGCTATGTGATAAATGACCATCAAACACTCAAAATGTCATTGGTATGAGCTGAGAATAAGAGCATTTTTCTGTCGTAGCGTCGTTATTTTGTCGATAATGATATCATTATTTCATTTCTATGTGGTATACTCATCATAGATGTATTATTATATGTAGGTTAAAACTTGTTAGGATGTGTATATCATGAGGCATTGAAAGATCAAAAATGGTGTGTTCTTCTTTCATCTCACCTGGTGCCACTGTCTACTCGTTTCGATATCGACAAATCTCGAACTGTGCTATTATATTCAGGTTATTGTTGTATAAATGTAGAAGTATGTATATGTAGAAGGTGAAAGATGTGTGTTTTTCACTTTCAGATTCTGAATTTGTTTTGAATGATTCTTATTATTGATTTTTAGCAGGATTAATGGTTATTTTCAACCTTGCCTGCTCCCACAATTTATTTATTATTATTATTATTATTTTTTGCAAGCCGGTCAAAGTCAACACCAGACACATCTAATTGTCTATCCATGACACGCTTTTGAATATTGAAATTTCTTGGTTGACAACTTATCTGAAATACATGTAATTGTGTATAAATTCATATATTAATTATTAATTATTAATATTATTATTGTTAAATTTGTCAAACTAAAATAAATAAATATGAAAGAAACAAAATAGAGTCAAACAAAAATTAAATAAATAATAAATAGATTTAATTCAAAGAAAACTGCGGGAGATTAAACCTATTATTATTATTATTATTATTATTATTATTGTTTTGAATTTTCTATTTAAAATCTCTTTATTCAATGGAGAGAGAGAGAGAAGAGGAGAGGCTTTCTTTTCAATTCAATAATTCAAAATTTTATTTTATTTATTTTTTAATTTTAAAAAGTGGGTTTCTTTACAATACAATTTCAGGATACATACCATTTTTGCAAAATAAATAATTAATAAATAAACAAACGTATAAAGATTTATAAAAGGTTACCAAAAAAAAAAAAAAAAAAAGTGACAGTTCAATCTCAAATTTTCTTATTTATTTTATGAAAAATAAAATATTAGGTATTTCTTAGAACAAAATTCAAGAAATTTAATAAAAAAAATATTATAAAAAAAGAAAAAGAAAAAGAAAAAAGGAAAATAAAATTTTCTTCGTCCTAGGCATATGGGTTGCTTAAGGGTCCCCAGCTCTTTATTATTATTATTATTATTTATTATAATTCTTCTTCTTGTTCGTTCTCTCTTTGTTTTTTAATCATTCAAAAGATTTCCATCTTTTTATTCCCATAATTACTTTGACCGATTCAAACCAAAAAAAATAAATTAAATGGTTTAAATTATATGTACAAATTTGTTGACCATTCTTGTTCTTCAACTCATTTTTACTTCTTTCAAACGCTATTATTCATTTTGAACATGAGTTGTAATGTCTTATGTCTAAGATTCAGATCAGGATTCAAAATTCTAATTCGACATTTGATAGCTTCGACATTCCCTTAAACTATGGTCACATTATTTACTTCTCATTTATTAAGAGTGAAAACTAACCCTACAAACCAACACAAGCTTCCAATATGTTATGTCTATACTTACCTACATAATTGGAAAACTTATAAGGGAGGTCACTCAATATTGAATTACTCAAAATAAAGTACGTTTAACTATAAAGTTTCTAAGATTGAACCACTAAAAAAGAAGATGCATTTTATTGATATAAGTAATAACTTTCATTTACTTTAATCATTCTATTATGAGGATCGCTCTCAATTGAATTTGGTTTCAGTTCATTCATGTACCTCTTATTTACTCGGATGTCACGTAATTGTATGAAAAATTAGAGTATTTTGTAAAGAAACAGATATATGAGAAAGAACCAAGAAGATGAAGATGAAGATGAAGCTGTCGTGTTGAGGTAACAGTGACAGAGTCCGGTCGGAGGAGAGCGCCCACAGCCTTTCTTGGGGGCCGCTCCCTTCTTCTTCTTTTCTTTTTCTCTTTTTCTTTTTCTTTTTTTTTTTTGTTGTTGTTGTTGTTTTTTTTTTTTTTTTTTTTTTTTTTTTTTTTTTTTTTTTTTTTTTTTTNGTAGAGCACGTCATTGTTCACGAATCTGTCTGAATTTTACACTCTCCCAAACCTTTTGAGTACAATTATCAAAAGTCCAATCTTTCCTCATCCTTCTCCACGTGTTATCTCTCCCATTAATTTTATTTATTTTTTTCTAAACATCATAAATATCCCTCAAAATTTAAATATTTTTTGTACTTCCGAAAATCAATTAAATTGTTAAATGATTTGTAAAATCAACTTAATTGTAGCTTAATGTTTTTTTTTTCTTCTAACAAACCTAAAAATTCCTATTTTAAATTCGAAAGTTACTAAATAATTTATTTTATTTTTAATAAAAGCAATTTTTTAATTTTTTATTTATTTAACAGTTTCGTTTTCAATTATTTTTCCTGATTTGAGATAGAACTACTAGACAAAGTTGTACAAATGGTCCCCCTTTTGTTTCCATCCTATTTTTTAGAACTACTTTTTTCAAGTTCTACTCAAATTTGAAATTAGATTTTAAAAAATATTTTAAAAATGGTACACACCATTCCTTGAAACAATTTTTATATTAAAAAAAAAAGAAAAAGAAAAAGAAAAAAGAGAAGCTACCAAAAGCAATTCCTTAATCCTTTATTATATTCTTATGGAACCATTTGGAAAATATTCCATCACTTTATTTCACAAATTAGTTAATTAAGATTTACGCGGAATTCCGAGATAAAGGATAAGCAATTAAAGTTGGAGCAGGTTTATAGGCCACTTTTTACTATTTAAATCACCAATTACAGGAATCAATCATTTTCCACTTTTTAAGAATGTGTCGCCTAAAAGCATGGGAGAAAAACAACAAAGATATTAATGGAAAATTCAAGTTATACATATACATGTGAACGACAAGAAACAAAATATAATAACTTCAAATTCCGAGAAAAACAAAAACTTTGCATCTTAGATCGAATAAATGATGACTACTAACAACTGAAATTTTTTCTGGGAAAGTTATGCAAAATCTCTTTACCCCCAAAAACCCACTAAGAACAGTTGCCATGTCAGTGCTTTAGGGGACAAAAGTCTCAATGCAGGATCTATCCTTGATGGAGAGCATAAAAATAAAAATAAAAACCATTTACTTACAGGTAAAAAAAAAAAATTAACTGTTCATTTCTGAGCCTTTTCTGCAGCTGATCTATCTCCTCGATTTGCTTAGGCTCGAACTGGTGGTTGTTTGGAATTCTCCACTCTCCTGAGATTCACATTTTGTGCAAAAAAAGAAAATCATCAGCCCATGTCATAAAGACAGAGAGTATCATGCTGCAATGGTTTTGTTGCAAAGAGAAACAATTTTATGTAATCCGTCAAGCTTATGAACTAAAGTGGTCAAGTTCTTGCCCCAATGCCTTTAACAGCTCATAAAAATAAGAGAAAGAGTGATAAAAAAGAACTTTTGTTCTTTTTTCTCTTATGGGGGGAAAGAAGTGAGACTATCTCCAATATCAACACTTATCAATTGAAATAGTTTGTTGCATCTCTTTAACAAACTCAAGTTGTTAAAACCAAACAATGAAAGAAAAAGAAAAGAAAGCACACTGGTTAGAGGCAGAGCAATACATTATTCTAAAATGATCAAATGACGGGGGTTTGAATGAATTCTGTTCACAATTTTGTAGTAAACAAGGAAACTAATAACGACAACTGGAAAAGATGAGATGAGAGGCAATAGAGTAGCTTCCTAAATTCACTAATGGTAATAGAACTCTCAGTTCCTTATCTTTCTTCTAATTGAAGTAGGGTGGTCACCTTCAGACGCGTTAATTTGCCTTTTTTTAGGGACAAAATTCAATGGTCAAATTTCTGTCCTCAAGATGACAAAAATTTAAAGAATTCTACACCAAAGCGTCAAAACCCACAAAATTAAGGAGATAAAAAATATAAAAGAAAGGAAGGAGAACAGACGAATAGTTCGGAAGATCCTTGCAAAGAGCAGAAGAAAAAGAAAATAAGCAAGCATATCTGCAATTTTAATATATTAGATCAAGTAGAATTGCGTACCTGTTATGGATTGGATCAGGTCCATTTGGTACTCTTCTCTTGCTGACAGAATAGAAATCAGAATGCCAATGAAAGACATGCTTCTCGCTTCCAATCACCTTCCACTGCATGTCTGTCGCTCTTCTGGATGCTGGGCTAGCATTATCAATCCCTCCTATGAAAGAAAACCAGATGATACCAAGAAAGAGAAAAACTCCAAACAGAAGCCTAAAAAATCTACAGTTAGGTTCCATTACACCCAAACCTTTTTCCTAAACTCACAGCTTCCAATTGACCAACAATGGTCATCATCCATTCAGAACAGAAACACAGAAATGACTAAAATCAGACATTTTCAGGGCATGGAAGTGGAGATGGATAACTATAGACTAAGAAAGAAGAAAGAAGAGAGATGGAAAACTAATTCGGTTGGCTGAGGTATTGGCGGGTTGTAAGGCTGTTTTGTTTGTATATAAAGACGGTATCAGTGAAACTGTACTTTGTGTTCGCGTGGGAAGAGAGAGAAGGAATCTGATTTAAACGCAGAAAAGTAGTTATTTATGTCACTTTATTGTGGAAGAATGTGTCCATCAGCTCCTTTTTCTTCGCCTTAGTTTCTGCATTTTCCTATAGCTACAAAAGGGGAATTGGGGGATCTCACTATCTCATAAACTCAGAGCACTTAACATCAGGTTCGTAAAGACGAGGCATAGCCAAATCTCCAAATATTAGACTAAAATTTGCGAAGAAGATAAAGTGTTAATCCCAATTAGGCCAAATGTTACATAGTCATCAGAGAAATGATTGCTCACCTGAAGAAAATTGAGGTAGTTGGTTTTGAGTGTCTGGTAGTTGATCAGCGCCCAATATTGCAAGGAAACCCTTGATTTTAAACCTTGTTTTGGAAAAAAACATACGAGCAATTGCTATCAGAGAACAATGAAAAATGAATACTACCATTTGTTTAGATGCGCTGCTGTCGCAAGCCCACAGTACACAATGAACTAATCTGGCTCAAATCAATACTGAAGGCAAATCAGAGCAATTCAACTAAGAAACAAGTATCTGATACCAAAGTAGATTGATGCCCTTAAGAACCATTTTCTTTGTAAATTCATGAGGCAGGCAGCTTCGCATGTCTGGTTACAAGAATTCTGATTACTGTAAATTGATTCTGCGTTCATGTGAGCAAACGAGATCCGTGCATGTTTAGGACTCTCTCCCACGTTCATGGATGTGAATATTAGGGCTTCCCAATCCAACGACTCCATTTCAGAATCCTGGAAAACTTTACTCAGTGGTCCTACTAGCAAGTGGCAAACTGAAAAAGAAGAAAATATGATCAAAGAAAATACAGTGGAACTGTTACTGGATCCCAAAAAATGAAGAACAAAACTAAAGGATAATGAAAAGTCGAAGACTATAAGCGAATAAAGTATTGGCATGTTCTCAAATATCTTCTTCTTTCCCTTGGCATGTCATATTGATTATTACATACGCATGCATGTACACATGTTTAGATCCAATTTAATTATGACAGCAGAACTTTCACATTTAGATTTCTGTCCGAAGCAAGCAGGTTGGCGTAGGACTTGTTGATCCTAACAGCTTCCTTCATCAATTCCCAATGTTTTTTCCCCTATCATAGATGAGATAGCAGCACGGTTTATCCGCCATCCCTTCCATTTTCCCCTTTACAAGACTGTATTTTTCCATGATGTCCGTCTCAGTCAGCTTGGCTTCTCTGTTGAACTGCAACCTGCAAGAGGCAAAGTCATATGTCCTGTGCCTATAGACCTATCAGTGGAGTCTTAGAGTTAGTCCACTCCACGAACCGCCCCCCCCCCCCCCCCCCCCCCCCCCCCCCCCCCCCCCCCCCCCCCCCCCCCCCCCCCCCCCCCCCCCCCCCCCCCCCCCCCCCCCCCCCCC